>NW_013666927.1:68674-77900 GCF_000517525.1 Limulus polyphemus
GCGTCACTTTGGTTATATTTATGGGCGTGTGGAGAGTTTTCGAAAATTCAGATTACGTAACAATACTGATGCTAACACTAGCGTTTACGTAAACACATATATATTGTTGATTTTTACACACGAGAATCTTCTACAACTTTAGAGAATAGGTGGGAGTTTTGCAATACATATTTAACAGTATAAATTATGTACATTTCTAAATATAAATTTGATTTAATCAAACATTGATTTTAAAATGAATATATAATAATAAATCCGTCATACCACAAGGATATTTCTGTATTGTATGAAGCATCCTGGTTAAAGAGATTGGCACTAGAGTGTGCTTTGCTAGCGATTATGACGGTGACTGAGGGTGATAGTAGACTAATACTGTCAAAAAGCAAATTTACATTCTATATTTAATGAGCTTTCCGAGTTCAATTTTTTGCCGGACAATGGACGAGGACTTGCTTTTTTGAATAAGCATATTTAGTTCAGTAGCAATCAACCTCGAGAGAAAGAAAGCTTGGGGCTGCACACAATCTAATAGAAAAGGACTGTCCAGACGTCTGCATAGGTGCGTGCACTGAGTTATTGTTTTATTTGTTAACAAAGGTGTTTTTTTTCTTCTAAAGTTGTCCAGACTTTTCATCTCACACTTAAAAAGAAACTCACTGCAATCATCTCATACAGAAGCTCTTTAAGACCTGGGCAAACTTGCTGTTTTCTACAGGTGTATATGTCTTATTCTTGTTTTACTAAACAAAATCTGTATCATGTAAATTAAATACTGTGACAAATGCCAGAGGTTTGGAATGTTGAAGATTGATAGAATGAAGGATTGGTGCAGCATAGTTACTGGGTCATGGTATATGCTTGGAATTGACCTAATAAGACCATTTCCTGTCATTAATAAGAACTGTCAGTACATTATAACCTGCAAATTACTCCAAGAAACTGATTATTGCTGTTGTATTACTTGACAAGCCGGCACTTGGGATTTGCAGTCATCTGATTGATATATTTTACAAGCTAGCTTGCAAAACATTTTAAAGCATTAATAAATTCAAATGTGCAATTGTAGTAAATATTAAATGTTCCCTTAAAATATATTGGGTCCGGCATGGCCAGGTGGCTAGGGCGTTATAATGTGACGGTCAATCTGAGGGTCGTGGGTTCGAATCCCCGTCACACCAAACATGCTCGCCCTTTCAGCCTTGGGGGCGTTATAATGTGACGGTAAATCCCATTATTCGTTGGTAAAAGAGTAGTGAAAATCAGACCAAATATGTTCTAATAATGTACTGATACTCAACTAGGCTATATAAGGTAAAGTTCTAAGAAATTTGCTCTTTTTAATATACTAGACTGAGAAAAACAAATACACAAAGTTAAATTAGTAAATTCGTTTTTTTTTTCTTTTTTCAGATCAACTAATACATACTTGAAGTGATAGCCATCAAGCATACAATTACTTCTGCATACTATTCCCAGACAAATGGTCTCAACGAAAACACAATACGATTATTAAGAGAGCACTCGGTAAGCTTGTTGACCAGGAAATGAACAACTGGGACAAATTTATGACAGTTGTATTATGGGAATAAATACTAATAAATAGGAATCAACTAAATTCGCCGTCCTTTTTTGTTTTAGCAACATGCAAGTTTTGGAGTAGAAAAGCAGCTAGAAGAGAATAGTGGCGATGATACAGATACAATTCCTGATATTAGTATTTCTATCTGTGTAAAAGATAAAGTGAAAAATAAAACTGCAATACGTGAATCAGTTCGTTTGTTTTTCGCGCAAAGCTACACGAGGGCCATCTGTGCTAGCCGTCCCTAATTTAGCAGTGTAAGACTAGAGGGAAGGCAGCTAGTCAACACCACCCACCGCCAACTCTTGGGCTACTCTTTTTACCAACGAATAGTGGGATTGATCGTCACATTATAACGCACCCACGGCTGAAAGGGCGAGCATGTTTGGTGTGACGGGGATTCGAACCCGCAGACTGCGAGTCGAGCACCCTAACCACCTGGCCATGCCGGGCACATGAATCAGCATTTTAACCAGAACCTACAGTTTATGAAAGCCCTGTAATAATTTTTATTGTGTTCATCTATAATTTCATTATGATGATTGCCTCTATAAAATTTACTTGTTTTTTTGTTGCTGTTGTTGTTGGCTTAAAAGGGAAAGCGACTATTCAACACCATCCAATATTAACTCGTGTACTACTATTAATAAAATAGCAGGATTTGACTGTCACTAGTATAACTCGTACCTTGGGCATATTAGAATGTTTTAAGTTACTGTTGGTATTTTATATAGTTTTTGTAATTTAGTGCCCGATAATAAACCTCAAAGAGATATATAATAATCATGGTTTGTTTTACAATTATACATACGTTAACCTAGCTGCTTTTTATATCAGTACACCTAAATGTTTTGCATGTGATCCCTGAATTATGGGTTTTACTAGCATCTGTCTGATGGTACATGAATGATGGGGAACACTTTAGGTGACAGTAAACTAAGCTTTAGACTACTTTTTGTAGTAATACAATCTTGGCCAAAATCTTTGCATACTGTTCTATATTTATGTTATTGTCTACGTGCAGGGAGTAATTTTTGAGTAAATGCCCGAGTAGTAACAGAGAAGGTAGCGTATGTACGAATTGTTATTCTGGTTTTTATAAGTTTTTTTTTTTAGTCTTTGTTCGTAAAAACACACATACATACCTGTTTTGTATAAAAGGGTGTACTTTTGTTATAATATTTTTCGAAACAGATCAACGCTTTGTTCAAACAATTTCTCTGTACTTGGTGTAGAGACATGCCTCGTCATGTGTCAGAAGTTATAGTCAAATTATTCGACTGTCCAGAAATGGTATGAAGCAAACAGACATTGTCAGAGCAGTAGAGTACCCCAGTGTACTGTATCCATAATCCTGAAACGTCGTTGGATTACAGG
This sequence comes from Limulus polyphemus, assembly GCF_000517525.1. Taxonomy (NCBI): domain Eukaryota; kingdom Metazoa; phylum Arthropoda; class Merostomata; order Xiphosura; family Limulidae; genus Limulus; species Limulus polyphemus. The sequence continues at coordinate 71,631 of NW_013666927.1, forward strand.
AAACTACTGCCAGAGATGACCATGTTTTGATCAGGTTAGCATATGAAGGTCGAAAAAAGTCTTGCAACACCTTATGACAGGAATAACATGAACACATTTATTCAAGGGTATACAGAGGAAAGTGAATAGGAGACTGAGCAAACAAGGTTATTTTGCAAGAAGGGCTATCTGCAAACCGAGATTAACCAGAAATCACCGTGTTACTTGGGTAAGATAGCATGCTAACTTACAGTTAGGACACTAGCGACATGCCATATTTTCACATGAGTCCTGTTTACAGCTTGTTAAAACTGATAGTAGAATTTGTGTTCGTCGTTTTCCTGGAAAACAGATGAGGGAAGACTGTTTTTCCCAACAGGAACACACCGGAGGTGGTGCAGTACATGTTTGGGCAGTTCTTTATCATGGTGGGAAAACTGCTCTTCATATCCTCCAGGGAAACGTCAGTGGCATCTCCTACAGGCATCACGTACAGACGATATTTTCGCCATATGCTAGGAAAATAACTTTTTGTTCCAGGATGGCAATGCTCCTATCCTCATTGCGTGTATTGTACACGATTATCTCGACAAAGATGATGTTACAAGATTACCATGGCCAGTAAAGTCTCCAGATTTTAATCTCATTGAGAATTGTTGGCCAGAACTGAGCCAGAAAATTGCTGACCACGACCCTAAATCAACTACTGTAGCTGTGTTGCAGCGCCATCTAGTGACAGGTTGTGACAAAATCACAGTGGATTACACCAATAATCTCATCAACAATATGCCACGTCGCCTTGTGGAGGCTGTTACGAGAAGGAGCAACCAAGTACTGAATGTTTAATATGAACTGATATAAGGTTACAGGCGCTGTTTATAATAAGTTGATGTTATATTTTGTCATTATATATGTTTTGTTTTGATAGGTGAAAATCTGAATTACACATATTTCTGTAGGTGTCTGATAAAATTGTCTGCTGTTCTAATAAATCATTCATGATGTCCATAGAACCTGTCTCATTATACAAATTGCATTTGTAGATGTTTAATATAACATGCATTTCTCAGTTTGACAGTGCTAAGTGTATTTGTATTCTATCTTACTAATAATGATCTTAGTTGTCACAAAATATGCAAACATTTAGGGCAAGACTGTATTTACTATAGAACAAATGTATATATTGCAAGATAATATATGTTAATTCCGTAGTAACTTGATAATAAAATAGTGTTAAGCTTGGATTGGTACATTATATGTATATGCATTAATGCCTCAGCATTCTTTGTTTAAGGTTACAAGTGACATTCAAAAAGCACAAGAGAAGCAGAAAAATGAAGTATAAGAAAAGTAGGGAAAAGAGGGGAGGGTAAAATGTGTCAGTTTCAACCCTGTGACGAGGTGCTAAGCAGAAATACTGACCGAGAAAGGCCATAAACTAGAGTATTCGTGGAAAGGTCAATATGAAACTGTTGGGATTACCAACAAAGGGGTGGCCAGACTGACAATGAACGAAAATAAGAAATCTCGGTTTTGGCTGTTCGCCGGTTTTCGACTTTGAGACACTCTGGATACCTGAAAAGTGGCATATACACCGGAGATAGGGCTACTATGCCAAGTAGCTCTTCATATCTAGCTTCTGATGACTTTTGTATTGCTTTAATATGGAATGCTAGCGCATTTTCCGATACTTTTACTCTGTAATGAGTAAAGGATTCAAACATATCGCATATTTTACATTTTCAAATATAATATTCTTTCACCAATATAAAACTCCAATAAGCAGATATCGTTAATATATGTTAGTTAATTCATAGGCTTAACGAGACTGAAACAAGTATTAACGAAATTTCAAGTTTTAAATACACGATAATCAATTGAAATAAATAACACAGCATTACCTTTAAGCGTTCTTCTGTTTGTAAGTAACGACATACATATCCTTTTAACAAAAAATATAGGACACACATGGTTCTACTAAATACAGTCTGCCATTACGTCATGTTATTTTACGAGAACTTTTCGACTCTAGCAAATTGTAAGGAACAAACAAACACACACACACACACTATTTTTGATTTAATGTAGCAAATTTCTAATCCTGGTAGCAACTTCCTGTGAAGGTTTGCCAAAAACATCCTGCTCGTCAATGTTACGTCATCAACGTTGTGAGTTTTCACTTCTAGATTTAATCATATGTCCTAAAAACTTACAAGTAAATTATTTTCTGAACGAAACCGTTAGTATAGCTGATTGTGCATTCAGTTAATAAATAATTGATCACGTGTCATAAAAGTTTTGTATACTTTACCAGTAAAATCATTATTTTAAAGAGGCACCTATTATAGTGTTACGTATCTGGTCGTTTGTTAATTTCCGGTATAAATTCTTTCCGAGGACCTTCAGCGATACAACTCCTTTCTTAATTAAAACTAGTTTATTCTTTTTCGATACAACTTTGTAATGTACAGAATTTCCACAGTAACTTTAAACTTAACAACCTTTATAGCACACGCTATAATTCACAGTGATTCACACACTTTACTTATGGTGCCTCTGTTTGCTTGACTCAATTATCTCTATCTTCAATCTATCTATATCTCTTCTATTTATCTGCCTATCTATCTATCGCTTGCTTTATTTGCCGGGCTTATATACTAAAAAAAGAGGGTGCCTGGAACAAACTAGAGTTGCCAGGAAAATTCATGATCCTTCAAGAATGTCATCACGTGTTACCAGAGTCACGTGACTTCCGCTGTCGTAACAATAGTATAGTATATTATACAAGTCATGTTAACATTTTTATCACTTCTTAATTCATCCACTATTTGAACGAGGTTAATATTATGAAATAATTATCCGTCGCTTCATGTATAAAACACTTCGCTTATTCATTAGTTCTATAATTTTCGTTTCTCTAACTGATATTTTGTTCTGAAAGGTTTCCATTACATCTAATGTATAAATATTAAACAAGACAGTTACATTGTTATTCCATAGCCGATTGTGTTTTTTTTTATGATTTAAGTATATTTGTAGTTTAAGTACAAAGCTACACATTCAGCTATCTGTGCCCTGCCCACCACGGATATCTAAACCCGGTTTCTAGCATTTTAAGTCCTCAGACATACCATTGGGAATGATTTAAATACCGATTTAGTACAGATTTAATGTGCTGTAGCATATGATTAGTTTTTGTTTCTATATTTAATTTGTATGACTTACTTTTTTCATCTTCTAACGTTTTATATGTGAAACATTTATTAGTATTGCTAATTCATTTGTTTACATTTCTACAGTAACATAACATACATTTAATCTATTTATAGTACACTGTCATACGGATATTGATTCTTATTTATTTATTTTTACATTTCATCGTGAGAGGCTGGTCCCAAGTGCATAATATATATAAGGTGATTCATGTTGCATTTATCTTTCATTATATTTTAAGATGAATAACCGTTTACAACACTCTTTTACATTCTTTGATAGATTGTTTAGGCAGAATATTCATGATGAAACTTTGTAGAATGGACGACAACTGCCTGTTGTAGAGACACGAGTGTAGAGGGACGACGTTTCGAAAGTCTTCTGCCTTTCGTCTTCAGGACCAACAGAAAGTGGTTAATCTCAATTTAAAAGCAAGATTTTAGCCTCTCATCGCGAGGTTATCTAACTTATTCCTGAAAATATCGTGCGATTTTATAGTGAATTTTTCCTGACATTCATTTTGTCATAGTTTTACACGAAAACGTTCATGATTATTTATAGTTTGATAAATCAAATCTTTTTCATCATTGTTGATCTCTTGAGTGAAAGTGGAAACAAATAAACGAGTGTCTCAACCATTTACTCGCGGGAGTAACAGTTTGAATTTATCAATTTTATATTGTACAGAACTTATTTCATCAGGGTAGAGAAATACGTAATATTAGTTTAAATTCTCAATACATTATTTTCTTCAAAGATATTATAAATTGAATGTTTTAACGAAACAAATATTTCTGTCAAATACTTTGAAGAAGCCTATCAAGATGCAACGAGGCAATCATGTGATTACTTACTCATCCATTTGAAACAGCAGATGTCAGACCAGAGTGGACAATTTCCTGGAGATAAAGTTATAGTATACGTACCAAAGTAAGATAAAACTGGTGTTTCATCGTATAAATACTCAGTGATTGTCATGACTGTGGTCGTGATACATCTAGAAGGATTTTACCTGAAGGACGGACAGTATGTGGTTAAAGAACTAACGTTAAAATGTTTAGTCACTGGATATATAAGTGTTTTTTTATTTAAACAAACGTTTTCGGGTGAGTATCTTCCAGATACAGATCGTCGACAGTGTGAATGGGTGACCAGCTATATTCGTCACATCCTCGGGTAAAGTGGAAACATTGACTATCCCTACTTGTGGAGTGTGGTTTGTTTGCTGAAATAGAAGTTGTTTATCTATAGTGGGAGAGAGAAAACCAAGTCGTTAAGAAGTCTTCTTAAAATTTCCTGTTAAAAAAAGTAGATGTTATATCTAAATGGATGTATCAATAAACAGTTTTTATATGTTGTACATACAATCTCTATGGATGTATAAATAAACAGTTTTTATATGTTGTACATACAATCTCTATGGATGTATAAATAAACAGTTTTTATATGTTGTACGTAGTCTCTTTTCATTTATCCATCATGGCACTTAGAGTTAAACAACATCAAGAGTTACTCTGTGCATTATCTAAAGCTACACGTAAACAGATTAAAGTAATAATTGCTGGAGCTAAAAATGAATTTATCTTGAGCATTTGTGAATGTGCTTTAAATGTTTTAAGGTTAACGTTCCCATAACGAAGATAAAAAAAACAACAGAAACTTAGATTATACAGGTCATTATTGAGAGAGTTGGCTGTCAAGAAAACATCAGTTAAACAAAAAGGAAACTTGCCAATGCAGAAAGGAGAGTTTTTACCATGACTCGTAGCCCCAATACTTTCATTATTTGGTGGTTTGGCAGGATGGGCTATTGGGAGACCATGATTTCCCTGATCCGTTATTAGAGATGCTGAGGAAACTGAATTGTTAAAAGACAATCATTAGGTCGAGCACCTAATGGTTGAGAGGGTGTTATGAACGTTTGCAATCTGAGCCAGAGTAGTAAGTATCAACAGAATGTAGGAACTAGATTCTGTGGGTGCTACTCTGAAAGCTATAAATGATTGAAATGGAGGTGCAGAGGAAATTACTCTGAAAACTTAGCTTGGTCAGAACTCTGCAAAGGGTCACCCACAGTTTACAGCATTAAAGAAGCTCTTACCCTAAGCACGTGGCCCCATGGAAAGTGTGCCCTAAGCACATGGCCCCATGGAAGGTGTGACCCAAAATCTGCTGATTTTCCATTTGATCTTCGTGGATGAACAGCCAGTTCTACAATTAACGAGGGAGTCCAGCCTTTCTTGAGTGTGTATCAAGTACAGTAATAACAGCGCGAATTTTCAATCATGGTAAATAAACTTTTAGTTCAAGTCTTAATTCACCTTTTTTTTTACCAGAAAATATTTATTTCATGAAGCCTGAAATAAAAATAGTATTGAGTTTGATGGCCCCTAGATGACACACTTATGTCACTTCCAAGATTAGTTTTGGCTAACAACACGAAGGTTGTCGATATTTTCCATGCAGGAGCAGGATATGATCTGTAAAACTACTAGTGTACTTGAGGAAGTGTAAAGGCGGCATACATATGGTAATATGCGTATGTAAAACAAACGTGTGTGGTAACACGTGCATGCTCTAAACATTACATGGAGTTCTTCATGGGTGTCTTAAGTGAATTAAAACAAATGAAGCAACTGCATGCAGAATTGTAACAAATGGAAAGGTAGGCAAGAAGAAAAGAGAAAATAAAATAAAGAGAGCTGTTAACAAAGGATTTTGAGCTCGTTGTGGAGTGTTGTTAAATATATACTTAAATGGGGTGAATTTACTGAAAAGTATTATTTAAACTTACATTACACCTGTGATTTTTCATTAACGCTGAACGAATGTCTAGATTTTGACATTAAGCAGGTTTGTGAATTTAACATCAAGCAGACATTAATAACGAAAATACACATCATGTCAAGATGAAAGTTTCAACTGGGGTTTTCAAGGACAGTTTTACCTGATGTTCTCCTAAGCATAGTACCAAAATTTGTCTTTTAACTTAAGTTAAAATATTTGAGTGAATGAAATGTTCACAAATCATATTTATATTAATAGAGCTACACGTGTGTTCAATAGGCTTCGACCTAC
>NW_013666927.1:78900-85380 GCF_000517525.1 Limulus polyphemus
AATATGCATGTGGTATATCCAACATTTTACATGATTGTGGTAGGAATATTTAAAGTGGTGTAGAGTGAAATATTTTACAAGAAATAAATTTAACAGAATATTTATTAATGTTGTTACATTACAAAATACAGTTGTAAGGCCTGAAAAAGGCTGGCTCTACGTATAATGGAACAATGGCAAGTTTCATGCCAGAACCATTGTGCAGTTTGTAAATGGGAGACAGTCTCCGAGAAAGACAATGAAGGCATTGGCAAAGGCTAATAGCTGAAAGCGAGGTTAACAAAATTAACCTGAATTGGCCTAATTGTATAGTTTCCAATGATTTTCGACCCCTGTTGAACTGCCAATTGAAATCAGGCTCTGTTTCTATAGCAATCAGACAATGGATAGTCTAAGAAACCAGGTTAGAGCAGCTTGGTGTGTGTGCACCTATGGTGTGACATGGAATACCAAATTGTCTCATATAAACAGAACGGCAATTGTCAATAATGAATATTAAAACACAACACCAAAGTAATTTTACAATGTATTACAAATAATATTTTTTACAAATTCAATGATCCCCCCCCCAGAAGATTAACATAATATATCTGTAGCTGTTAGTCTTGTAACCGTCTTCAGTCCCTCCAAGTGTTGTTCTGCATCTTCTACATCAGGACGAATATTTCCACGAGAAAGCATTATATTTTAGTACTTTATCGCATTTCACAGGCAGAATACAATTACGACCATCGTCACAAACAAAAAGGCATCCGATCAATTTCTCGATATATAAAGGCCCGGCATGGCCAGGTGGTTAGGGCGCTCCACTCGCAATTTGCGGGTTCGAAAGGATAGATATGTATTTTCTTGTAGACCATACTTTTTGTCGTGAGATCACAGAACTTACAAGTATATCACCATATTGAAAACGTCCATACGGTATTCACGGTACTTATTGTTCCAATGATAGAGTGATGTAACATCAAAAGTATTCAATACATTTTTAATTCTTTATACCATACAAGAGCCTGATAATGTTAAATTTGCGTCGTCAAAAATTTCATCACATTGAAACGATTATTAGGTTTTTGTAGCAAAATTAAGCTCTAAAATATTGAATGCAAAAACACTTTCAACAACTACTGATGACCCGGAAAAACTGTTTCAAGCTTCAGTTTTTTCACTAAAAACGCAGCTAATCATTATAACGCCCCCACAGCTGAAAGGGCGAGCATGTTTGGTGTGACGGGGATTCGAACCCGCAATCCACAGATTGCGAGTCGAGCGATTGACCGTCACATTATAACGCCCCCACGGCTGAAAGAGCGAGCATGTTTGGTGTGACGGGTTAGCGCCCTAACCACCTGGCCATGACGGGCATTTCCTGTAGTAATGAATAAAACATATACACTAAAGTTAAGGCGAAAACGTAAAAAAGATGACGGTTTTTGTAGGTGTAATTATGGGATAATATGTTGGTATTATATTATTGGATTCTCTGTAGTTACTTTCCTCTCCGCTACTTTGGACGTAGCAGTTGACTAAAATCACCATTAGTTTTAACAATAGAACCGCCATTCATTTCCCAAGCTAACAACCAACAGATGGCGGTGTCTACTCTTATAAAGACTGCCATAATATATCCTCTATGTATATATATAAAGTTATTATTGTTTCCGTCGAAGCTGTTGCAACAAGGTATTGATACAGTATTGGCATAAGTTAGATGTAGTTTTTTTCGGATGGTTTTAATCTGTATTCTACTTACATGAAATTGTTACAAAAACGTACTTATAACAAGTAAAGAATGCCAATGACAGATAGTATTTTGTTCGAATATTCAGAATAATGGTAGATATGTTTATCAGACGGTAAATATATTTATTAACCAAATCCTGTTTCGATGTGTTAGAATTAATATATAAAAGTAATTATTCAAGTAAAAGTTGTATCATAAGCTAACACTTATGTCGCAGTCTCGACAGCAAATGATTATCGATCGCCTAAAAGTCAACTAACTCACAGGATCCTCGTATCATGCTGTAGCGTCCAATTGCTAGTTCACCTGTGGCGAAGGTACGTTGACTTATTCTATTCCCAAATGTAATTAGAAATGATAATGCTATTTAACAAACAGAAGTTGATATTTTTTATAGTATAAGCTTCATTGATATTTTAAAGCGGTGTATGACATTCGTGTATATGATTTGAAAAACAAAACAGACACTCCAGTTACTGTTTAAATTGGCTTGAATGAAAAACGTAGAGTGCATTGTTTGAACTTGTGTTTAAAAGAATCATGAAATATACGCGCTTTCATAGCTTCTGTCGCAGAAGACGCATTTCACCACTTGTGCTGATGATCGTAGCAATTTTTCTATGTACTGTGGTAACCACTATTTGCTTTTATTATCTTGTATCAAGTTTTCTAACATCATATACTGCTGAAAGGATTGAATCTTTGTACAAAATGGCCAAATCATTGAAATATCTTCAGGACAAAAGAAAATCTACAGGTTTCCAGATAGGGAAGACTTCCGAATTTGGTGACTTATTTAGATTCAACGATATTAGTTTAAACAGACCAGAGGAGCAACTAGGAAAGAAGAGTGATGTGGATTTTCTCAAACAGCAATTTGCTTCAGCTTCTTTCGTTTCGTCTTTCAGCCCTCAAATGCGAATTGTACATTTAGACTTGAAAGGTGCTCCTCCAAAAATTTCTTATTTCAAAGAAATTTTCCCAATGTTGCGTCGTTGTGGCGCTACTGGATTATTGGTGGAGTATGAAGATATGTTTCCATTCTGGGGAGAGCTTAGCAACGTTCCTGCTAAGAATGCTTACAAGAAGAAAGATATTAACCAATTTTTAAAATTGGCCAACGAAAATAACTTGGAAATAATACCCCTAATACAGACGTTTGGTCATTTGGAATTCCTTTTGAAACTGGAAGAATACAGAAGCTTGCGCGAAGTTCTAGAATATCCTCAAGCCTTATGTCCCAGTGAAAACAGGTCTTTAGAGGTAGTAAAACTTATGATTGGCCAAGTGTTAGCTCTACATCCACGTATTCGTTGGTTGCACATAGGTAGTGACGAAGTCTTTCATCTCGGATATTGTGATAAATGTAAAAAACGAGCGCGGCAAGAATTTCAAGGGGAATTTCGAGGGTTATTTGCGTCACATGTTAAGTCTGTGGCTGATTATGTTAAGCGGACCTATACAGTTCAACCAATTGTATGGGACGATATGTTTCGTAAATTTTCAATTTCAGAATTTAGAAATTATGGTCTTGACAAAGGGATAGTTGAGCCCATGATCTGGGTATATGTCAAAGAGATCGATAACTTCATTACGCCATACACATGGAAAACATATTCACAAGTGTTTCCGCGTATATGGGCAGCAAGTGCTTTTAAAGGAGCTTTCGGCGAAAAGGAATTCATCCCTAATACCAGAAAGCACATGGAAAACAACATTGCATGGTTGGAAGTTTTACGTAGAGAATCTATTAACTTCGATAAAATTCAGGGGATTGCTTTAACCGGTTGGCAGAGATATGACCATTTCGCTGTGCTGTGTGAGCTTCTTCCTGCAGCTTTACCGTCATTAGCGTTGAGCATGATGACAGTTGCCAATGGAAAAGCAGACCATGGATTGTTTGAGAAACTTCCAGAAACTCTAGGCTGCAACATGCCACCTATGATAGACTTGAATCTCCTTTTTGCTGATCCGATCTTGATTAACCTTTCTTCTTGCAAATTTGCCGGCCAAGAAATATTTAATGTCATGAAAACATTTTATATGTTCAACGTACAGTTTACTGAGTATCTGCGACAACTGGAAGGTAATGGTTGGATGACGACTTACCACGTGTCACATAACTTTTCTAGCCCATGGAGATTGTCGGAAGCCACACAATCTCAGGATTATTTCGAAAATAGTCTCGAACAGCTAAAAATCCGAGCACAAAAAGCCCTGAGCCAAGTATATGATACGTATACCATTGAAGAGTGGTGTGAGCAGAACATGAAGCCACTAGAATTAAAACTTACAAATATTAGACATAAGAAAGAAAATTTGTCCAAGAGAACAGTCTGGCCTAGAAGACCTTTGAATCAGTAATAATTCAATACAATATTCAGTTTTTACTATTTTATGAGTAAAGTTTTAGGTAAGAGTATGTATTAATAACATATGTTTTGGTTAGCTTCATTTAAAGCTTTATAGATAACTTTTTTCTGTTGAAATATTAACTTAACAACACATATATTGTTATATCATTATTTGTTAAGCTTTAAGTACTGCTACATTACCATTGGTACTTCAAGCGACGACCTAGAACAGAATAATAATATTAACTTAACAACACATATATTGTTATATCATTATTTGTTAAGCTTTAAGTACTGCTACATTACCATTGGTACTTCAAGCGACGACCTAGAACAGAATAATAATATTAACTTAACAACACATATATTGTTATATCATTATTTTGTTAAGCTTTAAGTACTGATACATTACCGTTGGTACTTCAACTTAGAACAGAATAATAATATTAACTTAACAACACATATATTGTTATATCATTATTTGTTAAGCTTTAAGTACTGATACATTACCGTTGGTACTTCAACTTAGAACAGAATAATAATGTTAACTTAACAACACATATATTGTTATACCATTATTTGTTAAGCTTTAAGTACTGCTACATTACCATTGGTACTTCAAGCGACGACCTAGAACAGAATAATAATATTAACTTAACAACACATATATTGTTATATCATTATTTGTTAAGCTTTAAGTACTGCTACATTACCATTGGTACTTCAACTTAGAACAGAGTAATCGATATTACTAGGACGCTCCTGTCATATTCCGTGTATACATGTCAGTTCGTTGTTGTTTCGGGTATACGTGAGACCAAATATTCTTAGCTTGGTAATTTCGTATATCATATATTTCTAATGAATTATTTTTACCTTGTTTATAACATCGATTCTTTATTATCCTTGACTGTGCTGCATTGGTCGATCGCTTACCTACGTCGGGGAGGCTTTGCGTGTTATCTTGAATCCTGAATGCTCTGATTGGTATATACCTGCTGGAATAACTAATCCATCACTCTTTCCACCTGATTAGCGTGAAAAATTAAAAACTGCTGATGAACATCGTAAACTTCGTGCCAGTCTGTGAATTATTGTATATTTATGGTTAATTTTAGTATTTCGATCATGATATTATAAATACTTCACGTGTTATTACGCTTATATATATATTATATGCTTATATCAATTTGTTATATGTGCTATTATATGCTGATATCAATTTGTTATATACGTTTTATGACCAGTTTTGTAACTTTATAAACATCTAACTTTTATGTTGTGAAAGATTTCAGTTTTAGAAACAAATTTGTATACACGAACTACGTGGCCCAGCAGTCAACGTGCCGGACGGTGTAACTGAGAATCCGTGGTTCGCGTCCTGTTACTGCAAAATATATACATAAAATTGCGCTCTGGACTTTGGGGCCGTGGGTAAATTGTTTGTTTTTGTTTTTAATTATGCACAAAGCTACACAAGGGCTATCTGTGCTCTGCCCACCACGGGTATCGAAACCCGGTTTCTAGCGTTGTAAGTCCGCAGACATACCGCTGTGCCACTGGGGGGCATGGGTAAATTGTAAGAGTGACAATTAAATTCCAATATTCCTTCAGACAAAAGTAGCCCAAGAGTAGTTGTCTCTACCCTAGTTTATCACTGTCAGAAAGCCCTCGTGTAGTTTTCGCGAAACCAAACGCCCCCCCCCCCGTGGCAAAGCGGTATGTCTGCGGACTTACAACGCTAGAAACCGGGTTTCGATACCCGTGGTGGGCAGAGCACAGATAGCCCATTGTGTAGCTTTGTGCATAAATTCAAACAAACAAGCGAAACCAAACAAACCATTATATAAGCTCAGGCTTGAACTTAGTAGTGTTCTAGGTCTGTGTAACGGTTTTAATCAGAAAGCACCTTTATAACATTGTTTATATACAAACATTGGTCGTACACTATACAAATTAATTGACGTCTCTAATAAAAAGAAAAACCGTTATGAGTTTATTATATTATTTAATGGCTGAAAGGGCGAACATGTTCGGTGACGGGGAATCGAACCCGCGACCCTCAATAAACGAAATATTATAATCTAAATAAAATCTAAATGGTGGGATTTAGATCCCACCAAATGCAAAGCATCACTTTCTGCGGATGGAGTCCAGGTTTTGGGGTCGGAAGTGGTTTTTGTCTAGGACTGAGCCATTGTTTTTGATGTTTTAATATTTGCATAGATACTCCATTTTTCACCACCCGTGACAATTCTGTCCAAAAATGGTTCACGCGCATTACGTGCCAGAAGAGACGAAGCAACGTTCACATGTTGGAAACGATGATCATCGGAGAGTTCGTGAGGCACCCAAACACCTTCTTTATGGAGGTTTCTTTTATTC
>NW_013666927.1:86367-94884 GCF_000517525.1 Limulus polyphemus
CCCCCCAAACATGCTCGCCCTCTCAGTCTTGGAGGCATTTTAATGTGGCGGTCAACTCCACTATTGGCGGTGGGTGGTGATGACTAGCTGCCTTCACTCTAGTCTTACACTGCTAAATTGCTAGCGCAGATAGCCCTCGTGTAGCATTGCGCGAAATTCAAACCAAACCTTAAACTCAAAAATTACCTTTTTTTCTCTTTTTCTTTTCTGAAGTGTATGGTAGGAATGTATTAATCAATAATGAATAAGAATATTCACTTGTGCTCTTTATCATTTTCTGGTGAAATACAAATCACTTAAAGGCTTGATATACCACAGATTCGAATTCATTCCCCTTTACTTGTTATCAAGAAACGTCAACATTACCATTAAATCTGTACATGTATAGCAAAAGATTTCTTTCATTAAGCATTATTTGATAAAGTGTATTTAACAATGTGAATGATAACTGCTACCAAATATTCTGATATATTGTAGTAATTCAATGGACGAACAATATTTCTGTTACCAATTACTCCATTAATACTCTAACAGAGCAGTAATATTTTCTAGAATTATATTTTCTGTTTCATCAATTACTAGGGAAAATTTATTTTTTAAAGGGTTATTATATTATTTCTGCCACATTATTTGGGTTATACTAGTTTCAGGAAGGGCCACCCTCCAAATAATCCAAGGGCTAGATCGAAGTAAATGGTGCCTTACTAAAAGTGAATGACATGAATTATGTTTTCTTGGATCTATTTTTTTTTCATCTTCTAGAATAAAGCTTCATTAATATCTTTTGCTTAAGTGGCAGGATTCAATATTATGGAATTAACTCAAAGGAGTAGCAACAAAAAATATATCATTCTTTCATCAGAAAGTAGCACGTAAGATATCAGTAAATTGATTCTTTCAGGTAATACTGTGTTCACAGTGTTAACTTGTAGAAGAACTGTTAAATTGAATCTTTCAGGTAATATTGTGTTCACAGTATTAACTTGTAGAAGAACTGTGGTCTTTCCTTTGATCATTGCATTAGTTTGATTATATGATGGTTGAGTGAGCACACTTTTTTTATTCACATCCAAAATAAATAGAAACAATTATATGCTAAAACAATTATGTTCTATCTAATGCATCAATTAATACAGTGTGTTATTTTTCACACTGGAATTTTGTCTCCCAGGTACAAAGTGTACCTGGGAGACTTCACACTATCATGCTTTATACCTTCTGCCATAAGTAACATTAAAGGATTGCTTCATAACTAAGACAGACCACATTTAACGAATAAAACACATTTGGAGACAATTGTCTCCTGAGCAGGACTTGCTACTGGTAGTGTGCTTCCCTATATTTACACTACTATTTGTGAACAGAGATGTTTTGAAACAACAAAATTATTCATTATTTTCTAAAAGAAATTACTGTTCAGTATTTTGTTGATTAATTCATCAAGGTAAATTGCTGTGATGATTCTACCCAAGTATTGATAACTACCAAGCGGTGGGTGGATCATATTTAAAACATTCCAAAAGAATTGTTTGTAATTAAGCACAAAGCTACACAATTGGCTATCTGTGCTCTGTCCCCACGGGTATCGAAACCCGGATTCTAGCGTTGTAAGTCCGCAGACATACCGCTGTGCCACTGGGGGGCTACCAAAAGAAAATTTTAGGCTTCCCAAAAAGATGCAGCATAGCTAATAAACTCTTGCTCTTGGAAGCTTAAAGCATTCAAGGAAGAAATAATTGCAGAAAAATTATCAACTTTCAAACCATTTAAAAATAAAATAAAAAGACTAGTTGGTATCGTTTTTTTAATCACAAAGGAAATTGTGAACAAAGAAGCGAGTAATTTGTTCACACTTTAATATATTTGAACCCTAAACTTTAAAAACAAAAACACCCAAATCCAAGTTTGTTTCATTTTCATTATAAACATTTGCAGTACATTGTTACTTTTTCTGATAACCACAGAACTAAGTTCTTAATTCCTTTACATCCTCACAGTTGTAATTAAAATTACTGTGTGTTAGTTATACACGACTGTTTCCATTTAAGGATAGCGCCGGTGTTAAATTTAGTTATTTTCAGATAGTTTATAGCAGGTTTGTTTACGTAATTGTTTTCGTTGTGAAGTTCAGTTGTTGTATTATTGAGTCATGTTACTAGAATCTTCTAAATTTTTCTCGTTGTTTTAATTGAGTATTATTACATAATAATATTTTGTAATGTATGGAACGTTCTAGGCCTCAGTCGGGCTATAAATTCGCGTCCAAAATGTAGTTCAAGCTAGTTAGTTAGATAGACCTAGACTGCTTGATTATGAGTTTAGCCATAAAGAGCGTATAGTGGCTATTTGTAAAGTGAAATTATCACAGACTGTATTGTAATAAAAGAGCAGAGATAAATAATTCGTTTTGTCAATTGTGTTCTAAAGTAATTCAACCAGACTGTGTGGATTTTGACGAAAAAAAGAATTATTTAAAACTCTGGATACAACTGTGGTAACAAACAGTTAGTGTTGATTTTAAAGTGAAATTATCACAGACTGTATTAAAATAATAGAGCAGAAAGAATAATTTGTCTTGTCAAATTTTGTTCTAAAGTAACTGAACCAACCTGTGTGGCCTTTGACGAAAATGAGACGATTATTTAAAGCTCTAAATACTACTGTTATAGGTAACAGTGTAACAGACATTTGTATATACATTTGACTTGTTTTAATATATATTATTTTAAAACAAGTGGACTGTGTGCTGTTTGTTTATTGTTGAAATTTATCGTAAAAAATCACAGACACCTACTGTGAAGAATTCGGCCCATAGAAAAAACTTGACACTCCGTAATGAGGAAAAAGAAACCTGTTTTATTGATAAAACACTAACTTTTTTAATGTGGTCATCCAAGTCTTTTCTATATTCTTTGAAACAAAACTGAAGACTTTAAAATTACTTTTTAAAATGTACAATCCAAATTAAATGAAAACATCGTATTTGAATTACTTTCTAGTAATACAGTCTCAAGTCAAAGACTTCCTAAACTTTTTAATTCATCAAATCTTTCACAGTGTTTGTAAACTACTGCAATGAAACACCTTTGTAGACTACACTGAGTCACATACATCATTTTTTTAGCACATGATAAATCTTTAACATAACACTTCCATGATTGTATCTTATTATTTCATAAAGTAACTTTATAAGTATTACATAATAATATATTCAACAGATGTAGAATATACTTTATCATTTTGTCAAACTTTGTTTTATTTTCATTCTGGCACATTATACATTTACAAAGTCAACAAATGGTATTTAATAATACTGGCAGATATAATTATAGCTTCATTAACTACACAAGACTTGACTAACTTTTAAACTTTTGCTCTGACTTCCAGAATAAAAACACTAAGTGAATATTTTAATAAAGTTTTTGCAAGCCTGCCAACTAACAATTTTTGCATATAAGAAATTTAGAAGTGTATTTTGCTTTTTCTCAAATTTGTTTGTTTGCAGAATACATGCCTAATTACAGGGAAAATTTAATATGATCTGTCAACCGACTTTAGAGGTTTTTGGATTATGTGTTAAACAGAACTCAGAAAGAAATGGTTGCAGAATTAAATATTAAACAACTGTAATTTTTATACATCATGCAACTGCTTATCTGATTTTGATAATTATTTTACGGCTTGCATCAAGAAGAGGTGGATAAGTAATGTTTACCTGTACAAAGTATAAAGATTCTGCATGTTATGAGTAATTCTAGCAATAACAAAATCTTTATAGCAAGAGATAAGATAGTGATTAACACTGATATCAGTCTATAAAAATAAATATGGAATTTATTAAGCATGTTTAGCTGTGTAGAAAAACAAGTACTTCTTGTAAAATATGTATAATCTTAATGTGGCACATTTTGAGAAGAGTTTTTAAATGAATAAATTTAAAAACTAATAGACAAGTTGATGATGGTGTATTGATCACTTGAAGAAAAACTCAAGAAGGAGAAACTAAATAATGAGTAAGAATGAGACTGAGATAGAAAAATAAGTTACATCAGTCTTTGCTAATAATAATTGTGTAAACCTTCACAAAATTTTTAATACGACCTAATACTGAAACTAAAAATTTTCAGAATAAAAACCAAGTTATGTAAATAGTAATACCAATACTGGTAAAACATGCTATATCAAATCCATGGTGATAAACCTAGTGAAGTGAATCAATAATTTAAGAAGTTCTTTAGCATTCCCCATCCCATTGGCCAACATTTGATGCTTACCTATGTAACTGTCAATGGCCAGTAAATAGCATATGAAACTGTAAGCTAGCAGCTCAAAACAATTCTAAGGATGCTTTAAAAGAATGGTACTTTCTTCATTCTTACACCCATCCCATTGGCCAACATCTGATGCTTACCTATGTAACTGTCAATAGCCAGTAAACAGCATATGAAACTGTAAGCTAGCAGCTCAAAACAATTCTAAGGATGCTTTAAAAGAATGGTACTTTCTTCAATCTTACACCCATCCCTTAAAACCGATTATATAAACATTGGTCAGATCTTTAGTATACTAATACTAGCAATATAAAACAATGATCATATTCTTAGTAAGCTAATACACATGATTTCAATAGCATGTTCACCAAACATCCACTGTATTAATACAAATAACATATAAGATGTAATACCAATGATGTCAAGTGTGGGTCAATCTTTTGCTATGTTAAAATCAAGTGTCAGTCAAATAAACATTGAGTTAAATTCTGTAATATAAAGTATTAGTTCCATCTCTAATGTGAAAATACTTGTGATATCAAATGTTGGTCAGATTTATATTGTGTCAACATCAGTGATATGAAACTTCAAAGTTAGACATGTAGTATCAATACCAGTACATTTAATATCAATTAAAATCCTATATTTTACCATGTTGATAAGACTAACATCATAAAATATTCTTCTTCTTGAGGGGAGCAGATGTACAAAATCAATTAAAGACAATCATTTAAAATAAAAAAGTGGTCATTTAAAAATAATAATAATAATAACCAACCAATAAGGTCAAAATCATTGGAGATGTTTTTCTACATCTCATAGAAAAAACTGTAAATATATTTAAACAAATAATCTGAATGTTACAAATGAAATAAATTACACTAAAATGTTACCATTTTGGTTTGATGAACTGCATATAAAGAATGTTCTTACAATTAGCAATAAATGTTTCAAGTAGAAAAGCAGGAACATTTTGCTTTCTATGAAGTGGCCTATTTCAACTTAAATTGTAGTTGCTACATCTGATAATAGAAGATGCCACACTGAGTCCAATAACTCTTTAATTGTTGATTTCTCACTCTACAACCTGCAAGTTTTGGCATTGCTCAAAATGATCTAAAAATTGTACATGTCTATGAGATGGAAACGTTCTTAAACATCCTGGACACTCGACTACATCTCCATCTTCATCACTGCTCCCTTGAGAATAAACCTTACTATTTGTTTGTTGCATGTTATTGGTTTTAGTTGGAGAATTGGTCTTCTTTTTGTGAGAAACATCAGCATCAACCTCAAGATTACTTGTTTCCATCAAATCTTTAAGGTTCGTACCTATGTCAATGTTTTCATGCTGTAACAAAGTAAGTACAAAGTTGAAGTATCCAGTTACATTCTCCAGAGTATTTTTTATGTTAAATAACAAAGCTTTTGATATAAAAATAATGAGCATATAAACTTATCATTTTGCAATATAAGCATACATAGATTTGGTTTTAATGGACACAAATGAAAATGAACAGTGTCTCTTCATAAATTTCTTTTTGCACATATAGATGTATCACTAATAAAATATATATTAGTTAAAACTTAATAAAAAAACAGCTCATCAGAATTTCAAGCACATTATGGACTGCATCTGCTTGGAATGAAGAACTGGATGACATTTCACTGCAATTTCATTGCACTGAACATTGAAGCCTCAACAGAGAGACCAAAATGTTAAATGTTGTCCACTCTTGTGCTTCAGGCCCCATAGTAGCTCAGAAGCAAGTTTGAAGGCTTATAATGCCAAAAACTGAGATTCAGATTATGCTCCAGGAAAGTACAGTCAATAAAAAGTTCACATCTAGTACAATGAATTAACCTAAATCTCCTCTGAAACAAGAAGACAACTATCACTTTGTAAAGATATATATACACATTCAAATACACAAGTTCACATCTAGTACAATGAATTAACCTAAATCTCCTCTGAAACAAGAAGACAACTATCACTTTGTAAAGATATATATACACATTCAAATACACATATGTTTATTAAAATTTATTATTTGAATTTAAACTAATAACATACTGGTTCTGAAGCATGAGCATTACAAGGCACATTGTTGTAGTGTGTCTGGTTGATCATAATTTTGCCATTAACTGGTTCTTTTTGAGGTGTGTTTATCTCCTTTTGGTAGTACTTATGTTGGCGACTAGATGGTACTGAGGTATTTGAAGACTTCCACTGGTGAAGTTGCCCAAGTTCTACTGCTTGTTCATATCCATTAATAAAAATATGTGATTCATCTGGACTCTCAAAACTACATTGACAAGCTTTTTCGATTTGTTTAATTCTTTGTCTATAGTTTTGATTCTAATAAAAAAACAAATTATAACAATTATTGTAGTATATATTTTTTGAAAGTGGTTAACTTAAGAGAAAATAATTTGGATGAAAATAGAATATGATTACTTACAAAAGGATTAACATTTCCTCCCACAATTGGTAGAAGATAGTAAATAATAAAGAAGAGAAAATAAACAAAAAAACTATATCTATGTATGTGTATCCTCTGGATACAAGTAACAAAATGCTACAATCCTTGAACTCATAGATAGATAGATAGATAGATAGATAGATAGATACACACACAAACATTTTTTCTTCTGTATGTCTTATGGGATATCTTGTTTTTCATTAAAATTGCTTTTATGCATGAAATTTAAAATACTGTACCCAACATACAGCTAAAACAGGAAGAGATGCAAGAGAGCTTATGAAATATATCAAATTAAAAAAAAATAAAAACTTGTATTTTCTAACTATTCTTCCATCCTTTATTCCAAATCACTATCTGAACAACTTCACTTAATCTAAGTGGTATTAGTCATATTTCTATTTTTGCCTTTGAGTCACTTTATAAACTCATTCAAAAACATGAGGACCTAAACAGCTTTAAAAACCTACTGCCTTGGTTAACAGAATCATATAATATGTCATTTTTTACATTATAACCTAATAGAAGGTTGTTAGCTTTGGTAGGCAATAAGTAATACATATGCATATGATATATAACTGATAAAAATATTTGATTAAAATGATAATACAAGGAAAATGTCAACAAGAGGTTGTTAAAGTGTGATCATAGCTTCTCTTTGGGTTTGCATGCATTTCTTAGTCTATGAGAAAAAGGAATTACACAAGTCTGAGTTATTAAAATTTACTTTTACATTGCTCGAATGACTATAATTTTCCATTTTAATATGGTACCTAGCTGACATCTTAGTTTTGAATATTAATTACAAAACCTATGCAATCTAAAAATATGTTACAAGAATTATTAGAAACATATGACACTAATGAAAATATGAATATTAATAAGCTATTTTTTGCTAACTATGAAACCAAACTATATACACACACACACACATCACAGATATTGACTAATTTTGTAAATATATAACTATTTAATGTTTTCTTAGATAAAACTTTTATAAATCTGAGTTTGATTCTTAGTAGAACTCTTACCATTTTTATAATTTGAGGCGCCTGTGCATATAAATTTTTATAACATATTACTAAAGAAATAAAAACATTGTTCAGTATTATCCTACTACTAGTTGTTTGTATGTGTGGTTTAAGTAATTAGTTTGGTACTGATATCATGCTCAAGGTTTGACTTTCAGAAATACTTTGTTTAATAATTATTAAAATATGACAGTGTCCAGAGCTTGTTTTTTTGTAACCCTGGACATGAATTTACCGGAAAAATATAATTCATAACACATACATTATCTTGTCTGAAAAAATTTGCAAAACATTCATAATAACATAGATCTTAGTCCAAATCAAGTTTGTTTTTATATTTTCCCCATCATGTCATGTTGTAACTTCAATTTAAGCTAAACTTCATTTCTCATTCTTAGAACCTAGAATTTTGATCTATATAGACCAAAAAATGCATTATTCAGTGTCATAATTTTAATTCAGTACATGGTTCTCATAACTGGCAAGATCTTTAATAAATTTCAGTAGACAGATGCAGTAAGAAAAATACTGGATTTCTGATAATCCATAGGTTTTAATCACCACAAATGGCCAAATATTCTACAAAGCAATGCTTTCTTTCCCTCTCGAAGGATCATGAATTTGCCCGCCAACTCGAGTGTGATCTAGAAGCCCTCTTTTTGAGTATATATAAGCCTGGCAAAGAAGCCAGCAGCATATAGATAATTGAATCAAGCGAACAGTAGGCACCGT
>NW_013666927.1:95884-106192 GCF_000517525.1 Limulus polyphemus
TACAAAGTTTGTATTGAGAAAGAATAAACTAGTTTTAATCAAGAAAGGACTTGTATTGCTGAAATTTCTCAGAAAGACTTTCTACCAGAAATTAATAAACAAGCAGATATGCAACAGTATAGAAATTAAGAAAATCTTTTACTATACTGGAAAGATTTTTACCTTAGCACCTGCAGTATTTAATTCCTCTGTTAGGTGAGTCACTTTCATTTTTGCTTCTTCTTTTTCTCGTTTTTCAGCTTCCCAATCTTCTCTGTAAGCTCTTACCTACAAGAATAGATAAATAAATCATAGATAATACAGGGTTTTACTTTATGGCAATAATAACTTCCAATTAGATTAAGTTATGTTCCTAGAGTAAAACTAATAATTAACCTGGCCATCAGCCAAGCTAATAAAATATAATTTTCTTATGCATCTACTTATAAAGATTAGAATGTATTCTTTCATTAGTTGAGTTTCTTCATTGTTAATGATACTTTCAGCTGTAAACCTAATAATACCTCAAGGTTCAGCCAGCCTAGTAACTTTAAGTTCGTCTTAAATACAGAATCAACATGATTATACACAAAAAACTTCCATTTTAAAATACTGCAATTAGTTTTCATTTCTAGCTTTTCAACATCATTTACTGCCATAGTTACAATAATGTTTAAATAAGGAAAAAGTCAAGGCTCAGGGCTCAAATTTCACTTTAGCGTATTGTAAGATGATTTTATGTGTTAAGTTGGCATGTGATTCAATCACCCAACAAAAGAAGGCAGAAGATTTAGTGGATGGAATGCTTATGCAAGAATAAGTACAGAAGATAAGAAACAGATAAGTGTAACAAGATAAATACAATCAAATACATTGAAGCTCACATTTCAAAAGTTCTAATGTGTGGAATAAGAAATAAAATTACTGAAACTACAAGACAAAACCAAAGAGTGTGAATCGCTATAAACATTAATCTGGAATGGGTAAAAACTACATCAAGCCAAATTCAATGGAAATAGCCAATGGGCAACTTCTTCTGTCAACTCTAGAAACAAACTGAATGAAGAAAATGAAATTCATTCAAGAAACAATAATTTTCTATAGCATAGTCAATCATAAGGGATTACCTTCCAATCCAATTGTGGTACATCCACATTTGTCTCATACTAAGAAAGTTTTTGACCACCACATAAAGCAGCTATGGCAATTTTGACTTAGCCCTACTTTAGGTAGTAGCCACCTATGGCTGTTTTACAAGTTCATGCCAACAACAGGAACCAAAAATTTTATAATATTTATTTTTTCTCAATATGCTAATTATAAAACGGTAAAATAATAAAGAAAGTATCGCCATAAATGGAAAACAAATTCTCTGAAAAGGTTAATTATTTAATGGATTTAACTTTATTAATGGTAGCTTATTTTCACTGATATATAGAGAATATCCAAAAAGAAGTGTTAATTTATAAAATGGAAGTAACAATATAACTATTTAGTCTACTGCTGAAATTTTCACCAAAAAATATATATAACCTTAAGATTATACAATATGCACATCTTCATGTTTATTGCCATTACACAGTTTTTCTTATTCACACTTGTACATGTAACAATAAACTATTTTACGTCAATAGTACACTTTTTCATTATATTTATATTAAACTGAGAAAAACATTTCCAAGTACTTACCTGCATATCTAGCACTTCTTGATGTTCTTTTCTTTCATTTCTAACAAGATCTAGTTGATGGGCTAAAGCCTCAAAGTTTTTATGCATTTCTTGTTGTTCCTTCTGTAGTCGACAGTTATCTCTAACCACCTTTTCATAACTTTGTTTTAAAGTCAAATGCTGTTCTTGTTTAGATAGAAGGGAGGAATCACTATGTCTATAGGATCCACAAGTGGCAACGACAGGACTGTTAGTTTGTTCAGTCACAGACTTCTTTAACAGATGGTCTTTTGGATTCAAAGAGTTAGACTTTTCTTGTAGTTCTTGGAAGCTGGCAAGAAGCTGTTGGAGATACACCTGTCTCTCCTGGTTATATTTCTGCCATTTTTTATTTACATCAGTTATCTGATAAAAAAATAAATAAGATATTTGTTAGATTCTTATGGTGGAGGTCAGTTTGGAGAAGGTGACCAATTGGTTAATTATACAAATCCTTATACTTTTCCCATCCATTCATCACAGAACTATGCATTTCTTTTTTTTTTACTTGAAGAATTTTTTATATTTATCTTTATACTTGATTAACCAATTACTAAAAATATTCTAGTATATGATTATTTATCCATTTTTTACTTGGTTGTATTTTAGTAGAGAAATATCATTTACTGTTATTAATTTTTCATCAAGCAACTACAGTGTAATGCCTTGCAGGGATAATACAACTAATTTTCATAAAAATAAATTGAAGAAGAAAACAAAAGAATAACATGCAAGAAAACACAATGATATGAAGCAATGTTGAACTTAGATTTTATTTCCATGTTTAAGAATAACTTGTATCCATAAAATGTGAACATTCCAAACATCTACCAATTTTCAGCATCAGAAATAACAAAAATGCCCATATCAATATTCGTCTATACTTCAAACTTGTATTCACAAATAAAACCAATAGAAGCACTGGGTTGCATAACAAGGTGCCTCAGGTAATTTTAGTTTATTAAGATATAAGGGGGGAAATGGCATTAGTTAGTCTTTGTTAGGACAGATAATTAAATATTGGTTTGATCATATATAGTTGTCAGTGTTAAATACCTCTAAAATAAGATCTCATTAATTTCCTGAAGCTTACAAAAGAATAATACCCACCTCTTTGATAACATTTTTTAGCCTACTACATTCAGCTATAGAAACTTTTAACTTCTGCTTGATGTCTGAACAACATTCATTTTCCAGTAACATCTGGGAAATTTTATTTTCTGCAGACATTACTTGTTTAGTAGGAGAATATTCCATCTTTTGTTTGACAGGAGAACAAGATCCAGATGCTTGTGATGCCTGAGGGATTTCTTGTTGCATTGTTGTCTCTCCAATAGCATCCTGTGAAGCAATATACTAATTTATTGAGCACCAAAATCAACAAGCTAGCTGCCATACTGCAATATGAAGACATTTGTGAACTACACTATAAATTATGTACCTTAAAAAACAGAAAGAAAGTAATATAACCAACTGTTTAATCGTACAAATGTGGTAATTTGAGTGGTTAAAAAGTACATTTCTAGTGGTAACTAACAGATAAACCCTTTAGCTCTGTGTTCAATATGAAGAAAGCCACAAAAATGGTATAATCACACAAGTAAGAAAAATTTTCTCATTAAAAAACATATCATGAAACAAATTATGATAATAAAATCTTCAACATTAAACCTTTGACTTAATGCTATATGATAACAACATGTTAAAACAAAGACCTGAAGCTCAGATTGATGTAACTCAGGCCTGATAAACAAGGCACGAGGGTCAGTTTGTTTGTTTGTTTGTAATTAAGCACAAAGCTACACGATCGGCTATCTGTGCTCTGCCCACCACAGGTATCGAAACCCAGATTCTAGCATTGTAAGTCCTCAGACATACTGCTGTGCCACTGGAGGCAAGAGGGTCAAATTTATAACTTTTGCTGTTTATTAGACTGGATTTGAAGCTCAGACTTATACACCTCTGGTTTTTTATACAGGGCTTGAGGTTCAAACTTGCATAATTGTGACTTGATAGACAGGACCAGGCTCAGACTTGTATATTAAATTTGGCTTGTTAGACAAATTTTCAGAATTTCAAAACTTTAATTTGAAAACGTTGAAAAATTGAAAGTCTGTAAGAGCGTCAATTAGCTTTATTAATAAGTTCCCCATAGCTGTTTGGTGACATTATTCCAAGATGTAGTTTGCTCCGTACTTAAGAGTCCAGAGTCATTGCCTACAATCAAAATCAGTTTACCACTTCTACTACATAATCAATTACGTAGGAAGACAAAAACTAAATCTACTACTACAATGCAAATCTATTGTGACCTGCTCATGTTCTGTAAATATTACCGGATATCATAAATGAAAAAACGAAGGGGATTCCCCTTCAACATAACAAAGGCTTCACTTGTGACGTCATAGTTGCGTCTGAACCTTGTACAGACAATATCTACCGTGCACATGCGTAGAAATCACAGCTAAAATACTAAATACATAAACTATATTTGCCATACTTGGTAAGGCAAGTATAAAGTGACTTTCTAATGTTTAGTACTACTCACAAGATTGTGAATAGTAATTTTAAGTAGGAGATAAAAACCAATTTACGTTTTGTTTTTTTTAATCAAGCTTGGCCGACCAATGCTGGTAATGAGAAAGCAACCAACGACATTGTGAGTTTCACATAAGTTTCAGTTAAGATCTTCAGAACGCCTCCTAGGATAAGTATACATACACTATAACCATAATTGAAAAAAATTATTAAAAACAGCTAAAATGTCATAGATGAAGTCACCTCGCACAAAATTTATAAGTAGGTTTGTGTTGAACTAGCTACACGTTTTTTTTTTCACCCATCTGTAAATCAAACATAAAATGATATCTATGCCACAAATTGCAGACATTCTTAACTCCACCAGTTCTGTACATACATTGCTTATTACACAAACAAACACACACACACACACATATATATAATCGTGAATTAGGGATTAGTATATAGCACGGTGTCAGTTTCAAATCATACAAAATGCTAAAAAACGAGTGCACAACACACATGTGAAGGATTTGAAATGTTCGGTTCCATAAATGACATCATGCATCAAAACTACAAACGATACAGAAACAGATTTTTTTAACCAAATTTAGACTTGACGTGTAGAAAAAAAATCGATGATCTAACCTATTTCAGGATGTCTACATTAAAAAAAAGTTTCTTCCTCTTGACACTCCAGGCAACATTTTTAAATTTCCAGCCCTTCACACACACACACGCGAGTATTTCAACGTTTTTCTCAAACTCTAACTAAGTAATACCCTTTATTCAGTTTACTGAACCCGGCTATAAAAAATAATTTCAGAACACACCTACTCAGGGGAGGGTCTACTAGAACCCCCTCCAAATAATATATAATATTTTGAGATTTTAAAGTTCTCTACATTGTGTTAATTGTTTTCTGATCCTTAAATATTAAAATATACAGCAATTAGCATAGTACTAGTATGATTTGTGAGGGTATGCAGATTCTGAGACAAAATGGAGAAAATACAACTTTTACAGGTTCGTTGCCACCTTGGATTTAAATTTACACGAACTGAAATGGGATTTGTTCTAAAAACAATGAAGCTTATAAAGATAGACAGCCAATAAATTTACTAATTTACTCATTGAGGACATGCAAAGACAAAGAATTTCTCACTACACATTACATAAATTCTCAGTACTTCCCATTAATTTTTTTAACGATGTTATACAAAATGTAAAAAACCACTTCCGTCACATTATAACGCCCCCCACGGCTGAAAGGGCGAGCATGTTTGGTGGGACGGGGATTCGAACCCGCGACTCTCAGATTGCTAGTCGAGCGCACTAACCACCTGACCGTGCCGGACTTTTTTTAGGGTTCATTAATGATTTAGGTTTAAGATTTAGTTTTGAAAATTTTTGTGAATGTATTCGTCTTAACGTGATTTGGGTTAGGCACATTTTTAGAATGTTTCATTTGTTTATTTATAAATGATCTGCAATTTTGGCTTTGTTTTAAGTTATTTTCTCTTGCTTAAACTGTATACAGAAACAAACTCAATGTCGTTGTATTACAATTAAGCTTGCACATTTAGACAAGAAAACACTCCTCTTGTTTTTTGTAATATATGTTGCTTCTCTTCTTATCTGGCAACGTCACACCAATAGAAAACGAATGGTGGTTGATCAGGACGACTCGGTAACACCCAAGCTTAGTCGAGAAATAATATCGAACAATTTGTTAACTTCCCCGTTGAAGCGTTTACGAAACTCGTACAGCCCGCTGAGTCATCCAGAAACGTTTCTTGGTAGTAAAACAGTACTGCGCAAGAACGAGATTATAAAGTTTAGGAAAAAGCTGGTGGTTTATTTATATAGGCGTTGTGTGGACATAACAACAAGCAGTGGCTAACCTAAACGCGGAGGATTTAGGCCTTTTATTGTGTTTTCGTAATTTTTCTCGGAGTTTGTTTTAATACTGGTGATTTTAAACTGAAAATAATATATAAATCCTATCTTGGAAGATAAGATCCAGAAGAATTTTTATAGACCACAGAAGGCGACTACAGTTTATAGGCGACCTTAGATAATAACTTGCATATGTGTATTTTTAATGCTTTATGATGACACCACAAATCATGCACAGAGACAAATATCAGGTAAGAAAGACAACGCCCACTGGTGTAACGGTATTAGAATTACCTGTGACCGTGAGTGTGATTTAATTTTTATAATCGGTCATTTTTTATCAAGTGTTAAATTTCACTTAGTTACTAAGTAGATTCTTGGCGAAACGAAATTAATGGTGTACAGTGATGCTCTAATACTATCGCTAGTATTAGTAATAGTAAATAAAATAAAAAATTAAAACTAATACTAGTGTTAGCAGTTATGCTAAGCCTTTGTGAGTTTTGTTGCATTTGGATTTTCAACTTAAAATTGAGTAATATCTTGCAGATAATAACTAGTTACGTTCATCGTAAATAAATTTCACAAATGTAAATTAAATCTTTTATATCTTAAGCTTAAACCAGAATTTACATTTGTATTCAATGGTGATTACCTACGTTTGACCAAAATTCCATTATCTTATTGCCTAGAGTTACATGTACTCCCAACTCTTGGGCTACTCTTTTACCAACGAATAGTGGGATTGAAACATTCCTTACTCCAATCTCCCAAATGAAGACTCTAGCCTTCTGAAGATTCCTGGACAATTTTTTAAAACATTATGGGAAATCCCTATGATGTCTGAAATTAAAAGAAGGTTTTTGAAACATGTCAATGGAATGATCAATCCAAGTGAAATGTGATGAATATTAATATCCCAATGAAGAAATACCATACCTTTTGGTAAATATTAAAATAGTAATCTCAAATCATGTAAATATAAAGATTATGTACATTCCATGAATGATATAAACAAAAACTGTTGTTTCAATTAAAAAAATGTGTTTAATGATGTTACACATATATGATTATACATATTTGAAATTACTTTGTTGTTTGTTTGTTTTAGAGCAAAACCACATTGTACTTTATGCTGTGTCCACTGTGGGGAATCGAATCCCGGATTTCACCATTGTAATTCCATAGATGTCCCACCATTCCTCTGAATGATCCATATCTTTCTTTAAGAGGTTCACATCTGCAATTGACAATAGAAATTAACATATATATATATATACTTCTTCTTGGAGTGGACCAATTTAAACCTGATGAGGAACAGTTAGAATTCCTAGAAGACCTGTTAGAATTTTTGTGAAAGACTAGTTAGAAATTTTGCGAATTTCGGACCCTGATAATAACTACATTTTGTTTTATCACAACCTGATAAAGCCTTCTTTGGGTAGTCATGTACAACATTTTTATTCTTCACATCCACCAGAACTATTACAACCACCAATTCTCCAGGACATGATGGAGTATTCTATTCTAATACACTCCAGTTACTAGATAAAGAATTATTGCTAATAACTTCTGGTTTGATATTTAATTTCTTATTGTCCCCCCAGTGATACAGCGATATGTCTGCGGACTTACAACGCTAGAATCCGGGTTTCGATACCCGTGGTGGGCAGAGCACAGATAGCCCATTGTGTAGCTTTGTGCTTAATTACAAATAAACAAATAATTTCTTATTTGTGCAATGAACACCATCCTTGTTATACTGGATGTTCAACTTTTGGTGTAGTAATTGCTATATAGTGTACAGGGATTTCTTGGTCATAAATTGTGAAGCTAGTCTAAACTCACATCCACGTCTCCATATGCAATATGCACTCTTCTTCAATATCAATTACCCACACACCGTGAAGTACAGAGAAGCTTCCAATACTAAGGGTAACTTTCAACTTTCCTCTTGTTAAAACGTAATGTCCACTTACTGTTTTCATCAATCTCTTTTCTTTATTCATCTCTGGATGTAATTTCCCACCTTTCATTAAGAAATCGAGTCGAAAAATTGTAGCTGTAGAACCAGTGTCTATCAGCATATCACGAGGTTTTCCACCAATAAACCTAAGGACAAGTGGATGATTTTTCTCAAATTATAAACTTCCTTTCTTAATTGGGGTAGATGAAGTATTACTAGCTGAAGTTCGCTTTATATCTCAAACAAATTCCTGTTCATTTGAGGTCAGTTGGGGGGGGGGGCAGGCCCGTCTCTTCCTATGACCCCAAAGTGTCCTCTTTCTCGGTAATAAAAATGCCTACAGCTACTAAAAGATACAAATTATTTCACATCTTGCTTGCTGCAGGTTATTAGGGAAAAAAATATTTCAGCTTTAATATGAAAATAATACAGGGGTTTGTAGGTCTTTAGAGTAAAAAAGTAATTGTTATATGCTATTAAGTACTAAAACACATTAATACACTGCTTAGTTTTAGATTTTAAAAGTGTATTTAAAACCAACTGAATAGAAATGAAAGAAGATATCTTTGTTT
Organism: Limulus polyphemus; assembly: GCF_000517525.1. Lineage (NCBI taxonomy): Eukaryota > Metazoa > Arthropoda > Merostomata > Xiphosura > Limulidae > Limulus > Limulus polyphemus. Next base: position 104,528 of record NW_013666927.1, read on the forward strand.
ATATGGCTTTTTATCTTATATGTACCAGATGTAACTCACAGTTCCCATATTTTTCCCTACCACCTCCATCCCAAAAAAGGCCTTGCCGTCCTATGCTTACAAATGAGCCAATGAGCTCCTGCCCTTCTAACGTCCTCTGCACATTACTACTCGAAAGATTTTATGTTAAATTTTCTAGTGCATTCGAGAGTAGATTGTAAATAAAAGGTCAGCAAAGCATCGACCAAATAACTGAGGGATGGATAAAAAAATGAATTAAGAAGATAGACAGTTATTTTATAGCCAGTACAGTAAATCCGTTCTTGTGGTCACGTCCTTGAACACGTGTTACCTTTAGCGCTTAGTGAGTTACTCTGTACAAGTAAGTTTATATTTTGTACGTTGTTGTCAGTTCTAGTAAACGTGACCTTAAATTTACCAGTGTTTAAGCGTGTAAAAACATGATTACATCTCTCTTGGAATGTACATATTTATTTAAATCTAGACAAACACAAAATGATGATATACTGAGCAAAAGGTATGGTGTTTCTCTATTGAGATGTTAATATTCATCATACTCATTTTGATCGAGCCCGTTTAAGCACGTAAAAACGTGAAGGAATAAATTAACTAATTTGTTATTGTTTACGTTTGTTTGTTTTTGAATTTCGCGCAAAGCTACACGAGGGCTATCTGCGCTAGCCGTCCCTAATTTAGCAGTGTAAGACTAGAGGGAAGGCAGCTAGTCATCACCACCCACGGAACGACAGCGGAAGTCACGTGACTCTGGTAACACGTAATGAGTTCTAGAAAGATCGGGGAACATCACGAATAATCCAGTATTTGCTAGGTGCCCTCTATTCTTGTATATAAGTGCGCCAGGCAATGAATCGGGATTGAATAGCGGACAGAGAGATTGAAGGTATATACGGACAGTTGAGTCAAGCGCGGTAGTAGGAAAAGTCCGTGAATCGTTCGTTAAGAATGATAGCGTGTGTTTAAGTGACTGTGGAAATTATGTGTATTGCACAGTTGTATTGAGAAAGAATAAACTAGTTTTATTTAAGAGATGACTTGTATCGCTGAAGTTTCTCGGGAAGAATTTCTACCGGAAATTAACAAACGAACAGAGACGTAACAATTGAATTGTAATTTTGTGATTGTAATTCTGTACATTTAATTAAGTTATTGTTAATTGTTATTGGTTTATTGTAAGTGGCAATTGTTCGGGACGAACAATACTAAGGAGGGGGCAGTGTTGTGTCATCGAGGTCACATGACTGGTGTGGCGCCCTCTAGTTTCTAGAACTATCTTGTTCCTTCATGAATGCTCTAGTATTTACTAGATATAGGGTAGTCTGCTTTATAAAAGAGGGTGACAACGTGACGGAATAATGTAATGTGTGTGTGTAGGTAGTGAGTAATTGAATTGCAGTCAGAAAGAGACGTATTGTTGAAGTTAACGTTCGTTCGTTATTGTGTTTGTTTTAGCGCGAATATTGAAATTAAGTGTATCGTAAAATTATATTCGGAAAGAATAATGTTTGTTATGGAATTTTTGTAATAGCCGTCAAGATGACTGGGATGTCTTACTCCCTTCACTGTTGATGGCCTATAGGACAGCAGAGCATGAAACCACTGGATACACGCTAGCAAAGTTGATGTTTGGTCGGGAACTTCGGTTGC
>NW_013666927.1:107101-113984 GCF_000517525.1 Limulus polyphemus
TTTTAACTGAAAAACGTTCAGATGTAGCAAAACTAACTATCAGAACATGTATTGAGTTTTTAAACAATTTGATTGATGTTTTAACTGAAAAACGTTCAGATGTAGCAAAACTAACTATCAGAACATGTATTGAGTTTTTAAACAATTTGATTGATGTTTTAACTGAAAAACGTTCAGATGCAGGATTACAATTTTTTAACTCGTTGTAAAGTTTGGTCGAAAATATTGAAGAGGAACCGAACTTTCCAAATATAAATGTTGTTCGCTGCAGAAAGAAGGTTAAAAATATTGACTAACCTGCTGACGATCCGCAAAGAAATCTCAAAATAAATCTTATTTTTCAATTTTGGGCACAATTCTCAAATCACTGAATGAAATATGTGAATTACTAAAACAATAAAAGGAAGTGTTTTTTTAATACTATTTTAAATCTTAAATACTTTAAAGGAATCCTGTGATGATTTACAAGTAAAACTTTCTGATGATCATAAACATGAAGATGACATTGATGCAATGGAATTTTATGATAATATTGACATTTTCCAAGATATGGTTTGAACCAATATGACCCCATCCGATATCATTTTTTTTTTTTGAAAATGATTTGTATTTAAAATTTCCGAGTATGTTTGTCTCCTTAATAATTCTTCTAACATATTGCCAGTATCAGTAGTACCAGGAGAAAAATCATTTCCAAATTAAAACTTGTAAAAAAATTACGTTAGATTAACAATGACCCAAGAAAGACTTAATTGGGAACGGCTAGCGCAGATAGCCCTCGTGTAGCTTTGCGCGAAATTCAGAACATACAAACATTTGAACAAGAGATCGCTGATAAATTAGATACTCATTAACTAATAAAAAATTCTGATGTAAAAGCCAGACACGAAAACTTTTAATAAATATTTTCAAACTTCTTGGTAGTTTATTACTGTGATTTGGATATTGCGAATATAAGTATTTCATATTAAACAATTACAATTAAAGTTGAAATTGGTGCATGGCTTGTATAACAAAAGTATTTGTATGTATAATAATAGTTTAATTAATATTAGTGATGAATTACTTTATTAGACTAATACGATGTTTTATCAAGAACTAATACTTATAAATAATTTATGTATATATATATGGCTTGGAAATCCACACACAAACAAAGTATGTAACATAGGTTTCTAGTATTTTTGAAAATAGATTATAAATACAAGGTTCAGTGAAGCATCGAGAGTATACAGTTGAGAGAGTGTAGAGTTATTTGATGACAGAGAGTTGTTTCTAGCTAATAGAGTGAAATATTCATTGTATTTGGATCTGTGTTGGCTATCACGCTTATTGAATTATTTCATTGAAGTAAGTTGATTTTAAGTCACTTCGAATATTGTTAGAGAGGTGTGAACGTCATTTTATAACGAAGGCCTATAACAATTAACAACAGCATACAAGTGTTCGAGCTTGTAGAAAACTTTAAAGGAGTAAATAAACGTGGAGTGGACATTGAATTATTTTCACCATATAGTTCAAAAGAGCACTCCAACGAATGAAAAACAGTACAATACCAGTTTCAGAAGTGGGATATTTTTTCAGTGCAAATAACAAACAACTTTCACTAAACTTCAACTTCGTTCAAAATGACCACAAAGGCACAGAGTGAGATAGAAAATGTACTAGACATGAATATTTAATGATCAAGAGGAAAGAGACAGAACATTAGAAAAAAAAAGAGATAGAAAATTTAAAAGATATGAAGAAGAAATTTTCAGAAAAATAAAAAGGTCAACAAGAAAGCGATAGAAAAATAACAGAAGTTCAAGAAGAAATATGCAGAAAAATAAAATAAAGAAAAGATCCAAAAAGGATAGAAAATTAGAAAAATGTAACAGGAATACGAGAGGAGTTAAAAGAAAGTGACATATTATTTAAAGAAGAATTAAAATTAAAAATACATCTCCGATTGAAGACAATATCGATGAAGCTATAAGGGACATACAAAAGGACTAAAACAATAATTTTTACGAAATGCAAAAGCACATTTGACAAGTTAAACGTGAAGTAAAAGAAAAAACACCATTGAGGTGGGAAAGAGCACTGGAGACAGAATAAAGTATATTGAAAACGAATTATTAAACACACTCCTATTATCTGTATTTGTTCAAGAGTTCCAGTTGAAAACAACAAGTCATCCATCTTGTTGCCAATTTAAAAAGACCAGCTTTGAGAACATTAACTAACTTTTCAGCTGAGAGCCATAACAACTATCAAACATTGATAGCTGCCTTATTCAACAGGTTCAAAGTGTTGCACTAGAAGAAGTATCTACAGAAAATTTCCAGAATAGGATATGGAGGAAGGATTAAACGTTAGATGAAATTGCAAAAGATTTGAAAAGGCTTGCCCAATTATCCTACTTGGATGCTATTTGTGAAAGAATAGATTCATTGGTACTTGACCAGTTTACAGATGCTACAACAAACAAGGATATAGGAATTAGTCTGGAGCAATAAAGGTGTACATCTTTAAGGAAAGCTCTGCAATTGGTGATGGAACTAGAATTCATTGATATTGTAGATAAACAACTAAAGACACTACCTCGAATTAAAAAAACTGATCAGGTAGCTAGTTATATAGAATGGAAGAAATAAATCACAAGAAAATAGGCGTTTCAAGTATAGCTTAAAGGGAGATATTGCCAGGAACTGGAAACAAAGGCCTGCATGGATTAAGAGGCCCCTCCCAAGGGATACTAGGAAGAGGTAACAGTTATAAATTTGGGGGAAGCTGGCCATTACAGCTGAGCTGTAAGAAATCAACAGTTGTTATTAAGACAAAGAGACAGAGCCCAATCAGACAAAAAGAACAACACGAAGATGATGAGACATAAAAAAACAGGAATTAGTTGGATTTATGAGTCGAAGTTCAGATGGGATTACTCCATCTATCCCAAATGAGAAAAGCAGTTCATTATTTTAGAAAAATCATCCCCTCATCCATGGTCCTATTGATGGAAAACTTTGCAGTATGCTAATTGACACTGGTTCTATAGTTATAATTGTTCAACCCAATTTGTTAATGAAAGATGGGAGATTGCCTCTAGAGATGTAGAAAGAAGTGGAATTAACGTAAAGATCATGTGGACATAGTGTTCCAACAAAAAGGGAAGTTTGAAGTTACATTTATTATAGTAAGCTTTTCTGTACCTCATGATATACAGGAAATTAACATTGAGGAAGAATGCATATTTGAATCTGATTTCATGTGCAAACATAAATGTGATGTTATGACAGATTCAGATAGCTTTATAGTCTATGAGCAGGAAATCCCAGTGCACTTACATGGTAGTTACTACATCGGAGGCTGTTCCAGTGGAAACAGAGACAGTAATCATTATACCATAAAGAAATGAAATATTTATACCAAGAGTTGTTAGCAATACTTCTTTATATAGTGAACGGGGCATAGTGAAACTAAACACTTCAGCATGTCCTGAGGAATTCGTGGTTGGAAGAGCTCTCGTGGTTGTGAAGAATAAAGATGTCATACAAGATTTTACAAAAGGTGGTTATGATGTAAATGCTGATAAAACTGGATAGTTCTCACCACAAGAAAGGACAAACTCCAAGTTAAGTAGGTGTTCAAAGGATAGGCAATCCAAGCCAAAGATAATCCATCATGATTGTCTTTAGAAGGACGTTGGTGAGAGAATGGCCAACTGAGTAACTACAGAGAAGCACTTGACAGTAGAACCTCAATCTGAAGAGGACCCTGGAGTTTCTGTCGAGTCTAGATCCAGAGGGTCACAAGACTGGAGCCGCCAGTGGATTCACCCAACCATCTACACAGACAAACTCCCCTAAAAGTGCAACCAGTAAAAAGGGACAAAATGGTATGCTATCTATATACCATGGGCCTCGGAAGAGAAAACTCCAAAAAAAAAAATTGGTGAGTTGACAGTTTAGTGTAGTTTTTGATTAACGTTGTTCAGGGGACATCATAATCCAGGAAGGGGATAGTGTTATAAGCTATATATTTAATGTTGTAATTCAGAAATTAGCTAGAGGGAAATGTAGGTCTCAATGAAGACGTTAAGAAAAGTTTAATAAAATAGGCCTAGAACACCTTGATACTTCTGAGGAAGAGAGTGTAGAGTTATTTCAAGACAGAGAGTTGTTTTTAGCTGATAGAGTGAAATAGTCAGTGTATTTGGATTTGTATTAGCTATCGCGCTTATTGAATTTCTTTGTATAAGTGAGGTGATTTTTCGTTAATTTCAATGTTGTTAGAAAAGTTAGAACGTAACTTGTAACGTAAGCCTATAAAATTTACGATAATGTAAAAGTGTTCAAGCTTGTAGAAACGTTAAATAAAGAAATAAACTAATGTGCTTGTTACATAGACTAGACGTTGAATTATTTTCGAAAGAACAACGTTACAACAATACTAATAAATCAGGTCCAATCAACAATTAGATAAATCACAAAATAAGAAAACACATCATCCGAGCGCCTTCTGGTTTACCAGATTTATTTCTTGTACTTAACCAGATTTATATTAGCCAAATCGATTACATTTTAAGAAACTAGTTATCTGTAGACAAATAAGTATCACAAAAATATGAAATGAAATAAAAGTAAGTCAGTATACAAGATCACGCTATTTCTTATAGTCAATATTAAACATCTTGAATTGAGTATAAAATTAATACTTCATAGTGGAATACAAAATATTCATTGTGGTAGTTGATTATCAAACAATAAACATGGGAACAACATGCATGAAATGATAGATAAATAATTAGACGAAAGACATAACCACAAAATATATATATAGTGAAAAATTACACAATCGCAGAAAACAGTAATTTAGAAACTTTTAGATTTCAAGAAGTAAGAAACATTTATTTTAAAAATGGAAATATAACAGGTTACATTTTATGTTAAAAATGTTCAAGAGAAAATCCAAGAGGAACATATATGATATTATTATCAAGTTTATGCAAGACTCTGACTTAGATAAAAACAGATTGCAGATAGCTTAGGCTAATTAGTAAAAATTTCTTATACACATTAATTAAATAATTTATAAAACGTCAAACTAAACTTAATGCTGGCCCGTAACACCTTGACATGAGTAGTATATATAACTTTAAAAGCACATACCATGTTAGCAAGACCAAAGGTAGCACCTGTAATTTGAAGTAGTATATTTATAAAAGCAGTGATAACTTGGATGAAAAATGCATTTATAATTACTAAACATTAAAAACATGTTTTATACAAGTGAGTTTTATGCAGGATTTTTTTTTAAGTTACAATAAAATAAAAAACAAATTCGTCACATTTTTGTTGGGAATAACAATATAATAATGTTACGTAATTTTTCAATTTCAGACAAATCCATTTCTAATTTTGCTTTCATACTTCGGCCAAATAGTTGCCTTGTTTCAATGAAACTGGATAACTCAGTGGAAAATGTTGCTAGAGTTATGCATCACATTTATTTGCTTTATTGTTCAAGCAGGAATCAAACCCCACATTTTAGCGTTATAAGCCCTCAAACTTACCGCTGAATCACATGGGAAATACATTTATGCACTACAATATGTAATCGTAATCTGTCTGATGTACAATGTACGAAATAGTAATTAGAATGTATGTATCGTACTACATTGTAGTCCCTCTATGGCTCAGCAGTAAGTTTACAGACTTACAAAGCTACAATCCGAGGTTCGATTCCCTGCAGTGAAGATGTGTAGTTTTGCGCTAAAACAAACAAACCTTTGACCTGGCATGACATGGTGGTTATGGCGCTTGACTTGCAAACTGCGGATCACGGGATTGAAACCTGTCACCGAACATTATTGCCCTTTCCGCTGTGGGGGCTTCACAATGTGGCGGTCAGTCCCATTTGCCGTTGGTAAGTAGTAGCCCAAGAGTTGGCGATGGGTGGTGTTGACTAACTGCCTTCCCTTTAATCTATCACTTCAAAATTACAAAAATTCGAGTAGTTTTACGCGGCATTCAACAAACAAACAAAAACCCACTTTATAGCTCAACAGTCTCCTGTTAGCTGTGATACATGTAGCAACATTTTCGTGAGAAATGAAACCGGAACCCGCAATTCACCATACATTTAGTGGCATTGTAACCGGATGGTAAGAAATCAGTTTTCCATGTGTTAGTATAATCAGTGTAAGTAAACAAGTTTTACTCTATAAGAACTAAATATACTGAAGTCTTTTTATTTTACACATACATGAAAACGTAAGAAGTCGAAACCCATATGAACTTACCAGTAGCGTAGTTGTTGAATAATAAAAAACTTGAGTGCAAATAAGCTACATTATTAGAACTGCGTATGATACTTAGATAGTTATGTATTGATTATACGGTGAATTATTTTTCTCACAGACATAGCCGGACAGTTAGTGGTCAAAGATCATATGATATTTGTGACGTTATTACTGAGCAATACGGTCAATACTGAAATATTAGTTAGTATTTACTTACTAATAACGAAACCACGCTTTTCATATCTTCGCCATCTTGTGTTACACGAAGGACGTTACACCATGTTACAGTCCACATTCAGCGCAAAAAAACTGCTTATTCTGGATGCAAACAAGAGTGCACGGCTTAAGTTGCACTTGAACAAAACTGTGGACAGGAAACGATCAGAAGCACGTGCTGTATTCGGATGAGTAAAGTTCACCCTTTTTTACATCTGTACTTCCAACTTCCCGACTTGATAACCATGAAACTTTCAAGAGTTCTCGAGTATGACTCAAAGTGATTCAAGAACTCTTTAATTTGTTTATTTTATTTTTCACATGCTTTACTGTAATTTAATTCCATCCCTTTGCTATAGCCGGTGAATAGTACAAGCATAC
>NW_013666927.1:114984-118735 GCF_000517525.1 Limulus polyphemus
TCATGAAAGAACAAGATAGTTCTAGAAAATAGAGGGCGCCACACCAGTCACGTGACCTCGATGACGCAACGATACTATCCTCGTGAAGACAACGAAATAAATGCTTTGCCTGGCGCAGGTAATTTTATTAGTCAATAGCAGGGATAACTTGCTCTGGTTGGAATATAATATAAATATGAAGAAAACTACATGAAGTGCTCGTATAATCCTGCCTTTGTTTTTCAGATAGTACAAGTTGCTGGCGCTGGTGTAATAATACATTGGGAACATTCTAGTAACAGCAGTTAAGTTCGTTGATTACTTTATAATCATAAATAATATGTAGCTGAATGTTGTTGTTGTACATGTTCACCGCACAATGCCGCATTGACACGCTGATAGACGATATTGATTGCAAGATAATAATACATTGTATAAAATAGCGCGCTTTTCACTTGTCGAAATTGAAACGGTGACTTCAGACATCTTCGTCGGCCAACACACAGTCACCGGAACACAATCAGATTGGTCATTTTTAGGATGAACTTCAATATTGTATCAGTCACCTTCATCCTCTGCCAACATTTTTTTTCAATTTCGCGCAAAGCTACACGACGGCTATCTGCGCTAGCCGTCCCTAATTTAGCAGTGTAAGACTAGAGGGAAGGCAGCTAGTCATCACCACCCGCCGCCAACTCTTGGGCTATTCTTCTACCAACGAATAGTGGGATTGACCGTCACATTATAACGCCCCCACGGCTGAAAGGGCGAGCATGTTTGGTGGGACGGAGATTCGAACCCGCGACCCTCAGATTGCTAGTCGAGTGCCCTAACCACCTGGCCATGCCGGGCCTACTACAAAAAGATATACAACACATTGATATATTGTATTCTTTGTTTCATTGAAGTTTTCAATCTTCCTCAGGGGTCGCCATCAGGCTAATTCAACAGAAGAATACATTTATTACATCTGATCTTTAATAAACACTGTATTTTCTACGTTCTTGATAAACAATCTGGGGCAATAATCCATAGAAAACTTACGTATAGTATTTTAACATTAGAAAAAAGTGTTTTTCACTAACATTCAAATTCTTGGGAATAAAGTCAGCATAAAATGAACTGTGCAAAACATGTATACATACACATAGAGTGTGATTCAGAAGTATATTGACTGGCAAATAATTTAGAAATGGACAGATATGGGTATATTATTGTTAGAGGTATGGAATGAGGTGTTGCGGGTCTAACCTGTGAGAATATCACTGCAGTCATTCAAGGTCATGTCATTCGGCATTTAATTCATCTGCACCATACACCCTAAATTTCAATAGCAATTGTGTACACAATAACAAATAATACATTTTAAACTAAAAAATTACCAAAATCGCTTTTCAAGAACAACAGTTATGGACGTAACTGCATCCTTTTCATAGGGAATTGTGTCATGCACTGAGGATCAAAATCCAACAACAGCAAATGTTTAAGACGCAATAATCAGATCATCGCACCTTCAAAAGGTCCCCAAAAGGTAAAAAAAAAGTATTAACATTAAAATACCTACATCAGGTAGAGTACAAGTATTCTGCTGCAGCTGCTCCCAAATAATGTAAACAATGAATAGTGTTCATTTAAAAAGCTGTATAACATGGCATTACTGTGTATAAATAAAGAATATTTACAGTATGATCCTATGAAGTGCCTATAGATAACTGTGCGATAAGACTGTTTAAACAGGTACTGGGAAACAGCCGTCATCATGTACTAGATGGATTATGGAAAACAAACAGGAAGAAACATTGTGCTTTGGACATGACATACTCGACCTTTGTATACGCTATGCTAAATAACTGACTACCAAGTTTATAGTTATAAATATAAGCTGTGGAAACAAATACATAATAAGAATAACGGACTTTATACTTTGTAAGTGGGCAGTTAGGATCACCAGTAGAGCTTACTTGGTGGTTTTAAAAGCCTGTTAGTAATACGAGACGTCTTTTTAAACGTATTTTCAAATATTATCATGTGATATGGCGTTACTACGCAGCCATCACATGATTCAAGGTGATTTGTGCAATGTTGCAGAAATAAATGTTTGTATAAAACAACGCGATTTAAAAAAAGTAAAGTATTGTATTACAGGAGAGTAGGATGTTATAAAAACTCCAGTTTCAAGTAAGTACAGAGATACGTACTTATCTTTCAAGGGTTATAATATCAGTCGATAAAGTTTGAAAAAACAATATCGTTTATAATTATATTAAACCATATTAAGAGATCTTCCTCAGATGAATTTGTTTATGAAAAATATAGACTTTTAGTTATTTTGTTTTGTATTTTACTGTTTCATGCTCCTTCACCCTATTGATCTCGGAACTGATATCATTTTTTCATTAATAATTCATTATGTTCGTCTTCAGTTGTCTTAGTAATTAATAAATTTTTTTCCTTACATTTTTTTTCATTATTTTTCTCCTGACGTCTCTAGATTAGTCAAATATATATGGTAACAAGAACTTCTATATTTAATTGTAGTTAACGGTCTAAATACGAACAGCTATTGTAACTTTGTCTAGCATGGTGTGGTGGTTAAGGCATTTGACTCACAATCTGCGGGGCGCGAATTCGAATCCTGTAACCGAAAATGTTCGCCTATTCAGTCCTAGAGGTGTTATAATGCGACGAGCAATTCCACTTTTCCTTAGTAAAACGAGCAGCCCAAAAGATGGTGGCGGGTGGTGTTGACTGGATGCCTTCCCTCTAGTCTATCACTTCTAAAGAAGGAACGGCTATCGCAGACAGCTCTCGAGTAGCTTTGCACAAAAGTTTAAAAGCAAACAAATTGTGATGTTGATAAAAGAAAGCAAAACAAGACGCGGTAATGGTGCTAAAACAATGTATTTTAAATTCTTTATTCGTTAACATAGGGAAATATCATTTAAAAATTTTAGTTGATACCTATAGACGTGAAAATGTTACTACAAGACACCCTAGTAGTTAGGGCTGTACCCTATGACGGAAGTGACGTCTTAGATCCAAGAAGTGACACTAGAGAACCAGAAGTTGTCATGCCGCCATGATACTTGACGAGGGAAATTGTCTGCTGCCATAGAACGCGTTGCTAGATGTTACGTGACATCATAGTTCGAGTTTTGCTCAACAGAGTGTTTCTAGGGGCTCGTTGCTAGGACTAATAGTTTCACGAAGTGGCACCAGAGAGCATATTGGTATGTTGAGCGCGCAAATAGTTCGCTAGCTACCACCAAAGGATGATCTAGATCAACCTATCTCAACATGTCATCAACTTTACAGTAACAATCAAAGTCTTAAAATTAATAATTTATCTAATTTGCATAAAGTTGTGTTTACAGTTATCACTACTGAAAAGTTTTTATCACAATTACAGATTCACTTTATAAGTAAAATATTAAATCTGGGATGCTGTTACCAAGGTTCTATAAGCGAATGATGTTATTAAGGTTCTATAGATGGATGGCCTTATTAGGCATATTGTGTGTATTTTACAAAGGCGGATGATGTTCCTATAGGTGGATAGTGTTACTATAGTTCCATAGTATTCCATAAAGATTTCAGTTTCTCTCAACTTATGTTTATAGTTTTCATTTCTATACATACATATATATATATATATATATTTATTTAATTATATTACATATTTTGTACAAATGCTTGTTTGTTTGTTTTTTTAATTTCGCGCAAAGCTACACGAGGGCTATCTGCGCTAGCCTTCCCTAATTTAACAGTGTAA
>NW_013666927.1:119505-120764 GCF_000517525.1 Limulus polyphemus
AATTTTAACAAATGGTTAATAAGCGCGGTAGTAAATCATTTTACTACAGCTAAATATGATAACTCAAACGATTTACTGTTTAATCGATAATTTTATTATTACAATAATTGTTTAAAATACCAACCCATACCATTTTATGATTTTTCTTTACAACATTCACTTGAAGCACAACACATACTATATAATTACAATTCGTAGAACTTTGTGGTTTTACAATACAGCTTATAAACAAATTTTCTTTATGCATAAATCAGAACCTCTGCAAACACTATCTTGCACAGATCTGTAACTCACACTAGTACTGTTTAAGATCTACAATACAAATGGCATTGATAAATTTTGACTTTAAGAAATCTAAAGGGCAGGATAGGCTGTCACGTGGCCAAACAACCAGTCCTCCCTTAAAACTGGCAGAATAAAAGGTCAATAACATTAAAAGTAAAGGTTTGGAATGAGAAAACCCACAGATATATGCCTTATCGGTTAAATATGTTATTTCTTGATGAAATATATTAGATTAAAGTCATATCAGTTTATGATAATCGAAACGCATATATATTAAATATTTGTAGAGAAATTACAAATTCTATTACAGTATAAATATAATGTTTAATTTTTATTAGTTCAACAAAGCATCAAATACATTTTTCATAAATGAACACTGTGTATAAACGAAAAAGAATTAACAATTAACTAATATATATATATATATAAGTTATTTTTGCCAACTGTCGAAATAAATGGCTTTTACTTATATTTCTTAATAGTATAAATATTGTTACGTCTCTGGTCGTTTGTTAATTTCCCGTATAATTTCTTTCGGATGAAACTTTAGCGATACAAGTCCTTTCTTAAATAAAACTAGTTTATTTTTTTCTCAATACAACTTTGCAATACACTTAATTTCCACAATCAGTTTAACTTAAACACACGCTATAATTCACAACGAACGATTCATGCACTTTACTTACGACTTGACTCGATTATCTGTCTCTATCTCGTCAATCTGCAATTATCTATTATGCCGTTACATCATTTGCCGGCTTATATATATATACAAAATAGAGGGCACGTAGAGAAGACTAGAGTTGCCACTAACAGACAAGATCCTTCTAGAATATCATGACGTGTTACTAGCGTCCCGTGACTTCCGCTGTCGTAACAATATATACTATGTTGTTGTTGGGTTTGGATTCTTCTACAGTAGGTGTCTGTGACTTGTTAGCGATAAATTCAACGATGAATAAATAGCACACACT
>NW_013666927.1:120774-121805 GCF_000517525.1 Limulus polyphemus
GTATTTTTGTTAACAAAGATAATAATAATAAAAAATGATTAACATGTGACTACATCATCAACATTGTAGTCTACATTTAATATATCCCAAAAAGTTACAAGTAAACCATTATTTTAACAAGACATCTATTATAGCATAGTGTACTACATGCCATTTTTGTCTCACATACTTTCTTAATTTATCCCTTATTTGAACAAAGCAAATATTGTTTGTTTGTTTGTTTTGAATTTCGCGCAAAGCTACACGAGGGCTATCTGCGCTAGCCGTCCCTAGGTGTAGCAGTGTAAGACTAGAGGGAAGACAGCTAGTCATCACCACCCACCGCCAACTCTTGGGATACTCTTTTACCAACGAATAGTGGGATTGACCGTCACGTAATGACGCCCCCACGGCTGAAAGGGCGAGCATGTTTGGCGTGACGGGGATTCGAACTCGCGACCCTCAGATTGCGAGTCGAGTGCTCTAACCACCTGGCCATCCCGGGGCAATCAAATATTATAGCATAGTAAATAATTTACTTTACATTATTTGTCCTAATTATCATACCTAATGTTTTGTTTTATAAATATTGAATGAGACATTTACATTATCATTATTCAGCCCACTGTATTTTTAAGTTCCGATTTAGTACACATTTAATGTACTGTAGTATAGTTTCACTTCTATATTTAAATTTGCATAATATACTTTTTACAATTATCATTTTGAAAATGACGTATTGTTCATGATAACATGTTTATTTAAATCTCTAAATAATATACAATAATTGCATATACACGCTTACTGTTTCACTGTATAAGTATATATGTATACACACATACATATATAATGCAATTTTCACTAGTTATAATGCTTGGCTTAAAACATATTCTTATGCTAACTTCTACGTCTGTTGTTCTGTTTTCATTCATATTGTTACGTCTCCAGTCGTTAGTTAATTTTCCGTAACTTCATTCCCACGAAACTTTAGCGACACAAGTCCTTTCTTAATAAATACAGCTTATAAACAAATTTTCTTTATGCATAAATCA
>NW_013666927.1:122737-125833 GCF_000517525.1 Limulus polyphemus
CTCTGTTCCTTTTGTCAAACTTTACCCAGGCTGATTCAGTTACTTTAGAACCAAATTTTAGCGGAATAAAATTATCCTTCTTATCTTTTTTTTTTTTTGTACTGTTAGTTTCATTCTAAGATATTAAACGTTAGGCCTATCACTTTTACCTTACTTCACTTCACACCAACTATATTCCCTTTGTTCTTATGTGTCTAATACTGTCTCACGCTATTTATATCTTTATTACATAGTCGTCTGGTCACTTTCTATATTCTCGACACCAATTAGTTACTAAGAAAACATTCTACAATCGTCTGCTATTAACTCTTATTATAACAAAATTTAAAAATAATAAAGTATTCACTCAAAAATATGAATTAATCACTAATATTTAAACCAAACAACCTTTTATATCATAACAACAATCATAATCTTAAAATGACCTTTAATTATAAATCAAATGATTATTCTTTCACGTTTCATAAATCCAACATATTTACTGTTTATCATTACAGAATATACTTTACAAGAACAATGTAAAATCAACGACTTGACAAGCATACTGAAACATTTATTAACAAAACTTCAAGATACACTAATACACTATAAACATCTTAACTTATAAAATAATGAATTAGCTTTCATACAACTTTTGAACATTATGTTCATATTACTATTTCAGTTATAATATATATATATATATTTCATTTGTGCAACATTATGTGAAAACAAACACTGAATTGATCACAAAACATTTTAATGCATCATACTAAAGACATGCCACTAATAAATAAAGGATTCAAACACGTGCATTATAGTCAAACATGATTATTTTGTGACACCAGCAGTATCATTTGTTTGTACTGCATGTTCAATACATGTAAGATCTCAGTTTGTAAGGTCAGAAAACTATATTATCGACTATTTCAAAACAGATATTTCCTCACATAGAACTTGAAACCATGTTACGATAACACGTGATGCTCTATCTTTCACTTATACTTTATTCCAAATATATTAATCGTCAGTTATAAATCAGTATTCTGTGATTTTCCTATATATAAAATTCACGTTTCATCATAGTCCAATATGCTTTAAGCAGATATAAATATATGTAAATATACTGAAACATTTGTTAACAAAACTTCATGTTAGAAAAATCAACTTTAGCTACGATTTATCACACATATTGTGAATACATTCTACTTTTGAAGCTTGTAAGAACAAAATCTGTAAAGGATCTTATAATAAAAGACATGGTCTAAAAAAAAAGACGATTCTGCCCCACTTTATAAATCCAAAACATTAACCTTTTTATCATTACAGAATATACTTTACAACCAAAATACGTTGCATATCACTGATCTTTTCAGTCAGTAAAAAACGAATTTAGCTATTCTTCCACTTTACATATCAATACAGAAAGCTAAATATACATTCATGACATTCTCAAGATGTGAGGATACACTAGAAAGTTATTTTCTGTTTAAGATCAAGAAATTACATATTGTTTACAAATATAATTTAGAAAGATCTATACATAGTCTAACTTATTCAAGGTGTATCTGTTTAGGAACTATCAGTATTGCCCGTCTTACAACTTGGGCTGTGTTCGTCAAATTTATCCGAGGGGTAATTTCTGCTGACAGCTTGATATCTAATGTAAAGTAAATTATTTACTATGCTATAATACTTACCTTGTTCAAATAATGGATAAATTAAGATAGTGTGTGTGTGATAAAACTGACATATGTAGTACACTGTGCTAATGTAGTACACTGTGCTATAATAGATGTCTTGTTAAAATAATGGTTTACTTGTAACTTTTTGTGATATATAATTAAATCTAGTGAATGTTCTATACAAAATCATAAAATGGTATGTGTTGTTATTTTAAATAATACTGTTGCGTCAGCGAGATCACGTGACTATTGTCACGCCACTTGCTTTCTAGAACTATCCCGTTCCTTCGGGAGTGCTCTAGTATTTACTAGATATATGTTTGTCTGGTATATATATAAGACGCTCACAACGTGACGGGACAATATGTGTGTAGACAGTGAGTAATTGATCTGCAGTCAGAGAGTATTGTTAAAGCTAACGTTTGTTTTAGCGCGATTGTTGAAATTAAGTGTATCGTAAAGTTATATTCGGAAAGAATAAACCAGTTTTATTAAGAGAGGACTTGTGTCGCTAAAGTTTCGTCGGAACGAAGTTACGGAAAATTAATTAACAAACGGAGACGTAACAATACTTATAATAGTAAAGTTATTGATTAAGCAGTAAATCATTCAACTATCATATTTAGTTGTAGTATAATGATTTACTACCGAGTTTATTAACCATTTGTTAAAATTAGAAATACAAATGAAAACAGAGCTACACACATAGAAGTTATCATAAGAATATGTTTAAGCCAAATATTATAACTAGTGAAACATGCATTATATATTTATATACATATATATATATATATATATATATATATGCTTAAAACAGTAAGCTTGTATATTTAATTATTATATATTATTTAGAGATTTAAATAATCATGTTATCATTAAAAATATTATGCAAATTCAAATATAGAAGTGAAACTATACTACAGTACATTAAATGTGTACTAAATCGAAAAATACAGTGGGCTGAATAATGATAATGTAAATGTCTCATTCAATATCTATAAAACAAAACATTAGGTATGATAATTAGGATAGATAATTGTAAAAGAATGTAAAGTAAATTATTTACTATGCTATAATATTTGCTTTGTTCAAATAAGGGATAAATTAAGATAGTATGTGCGATAAAACTGACATATGTAGTACACTATGCTGTAATAGTTGTCTTGTTAAAATAATACAGGCCTGCGAAATTAAACTTCATAAAAGTTGTTTTGGTTTTGATAACGAATATTCCATAATTCAGATATGCAGATTTCGAAAATAATGTTAATTTTTTTTTCTGTCACGTACCGATTTTTTTTACAAATCGGAAAAAAAAAAACTCTTACTCAGATCAAATTATTATTTCGTTTATCACAACGATCCTTTTTTGTTATTATTATCTTTGTTAACAAAAATACGAACAAACTGAAGAAAAGGGAAGAACATTGAT
>NW_013666927.1:126289-132737 GCF_000517525.1 Limulus polyphemus
CAAATCTACGTGTTGTGGTCTTTCTTTTGTGTATTCCGGTATGGCGAGTTGTGGTAGATTTTCGGATTCAGCATACAGGAATTACTTTAGAACATGTAAAAATTTCGAGACAATAAAACAATCGCAGGCCTGTGTAATTGTTTACTTGTAAGTTTTTGGGATATATAAATAAATCTACACTACAATGTTGATGATGTAATCACATGTTGAGACACGTTAAGACACCCCACGATGAGCTCATCATCCTAATGGACTATCCATTTATATAAGTACCATCTGCCCTAGCAGCACTAACCGTAGTAACACAATTTGCCAAGCAATACCATCTGCCTATAGCACCTTAGCAACACAATCCGCATAGCAACACCAATCACCTTTGTAAAACACACATAATACAGTTAAATATATAATTGAAAACTATAGGCATTAGTTGAGACAAGTTGAAATCTGTATGCAGTCCTATAGATGTATAGTACCACTGTCTGCCTATAGAAACACCAACTGCCTATATAACCTGAGTAACACAATCCACCTATAAATCCTTGGTAACACCGTCCCGCTAAAGTAATACCACCTGCTTTTGTAAAACATATGTAATACAATTAAATATATAAATGACAACTATAAACGTAAGTTGAGATGAGCTGAAATCTTTTTGCAGTCCTACAGGACTATAATAACATTATCTGCCTATAGAAACACAATCTGTTTTTGTAAGATACACACAATATGCCTAGTAAGATCATCCATCTATAGAACCTTGGTAACAGCATCACAGATTTAATATTTTACTTATAAAGCAAAAGTGTAACTATGATAAAACTTTTCAGTACTGATAATTGAAAACACAACATTATGCAAATTAGATAAAAAAATAATTTAAGACTTTGATTGTTACTATAAAATTTATGATGTGATGTATTGAAACACGTTTATCTACATCACCCTTTGGTGCCACTTTGTGGAATTATGACCCCTTGCAGTGCACCCTCTGGCTCCACTTTGTTGAACTATGACCTCTAATAACACGATCTCTATTGAGTAATACTTGAACTATGGTGTCACGTGGCATCTAGCAATACACCCTCTTGCAGCAGACAACTTCCGTTGTCAAGTGTCATGGTGGTGCGATATATTCCACTCCTCTGGTGCCACTTCATAGATCTATGACGTCACTTTAGACGTCAATAACTACTCACTCTGTAGAAAAGTATATAAAATTATTACAGTCAATAACAGGAAACTACTTTTACCTGACTTGATTTAATTTAGCAAGTTCGTAGATGAACACTAATGCAAATAAAACAATTATTGGCTCTGCCAATTTGCAGCAGACAGCCCAATGTGGCTTTGCTTTATATAAACGAACAATGATGTAATTAAATGTTGAGACACCCTATAATGAGCTCATCATCCTATTGAACAATGTGCTTAGTAACACCATTGCCTATAAAAACACTATAGTACCTAGGTAACACAATCCACCTATAAAAACACGGCATCTGCCTATAGCAACACACCCTCTGGTGAGTAACACTTGAAACTATGAAGTCACCCCACTTGCATCCCCTAGCAATATGCCCCTGTAACATATCCTCTAGTGAGTAACACTAGGACGTCACCCCTTTCCTAGCAGCATGCCCTCTTGTGCTACTTAGTGTAACTATGACGTCATCGTCTCTGTCACCCTCTGATGACACTCTGTGGACGTCATAGTTTCTACCTCTCTCCTATCGCCAGAGGCAGCCAATCAGCATAAGGCCGTATCCTTTGGCAAACCAGGCATTATATTTAAGGGATAACTGAGAAGAAAGACAGCTAAAATGAGATCAAGTTAACGACTTTCTTGATCATGTATTACATGAAAACTGCACATATATCTGTCATTGAATTTTTTACATTTTACATTTAAAATAAAAATGTATAAAATACATTCAAGCCAACATTAATTGGAACATTAAAAGCAATCAAATTTACAAATGCATGTTGGTCAAAAAGTATCATAATTTTCTTTAGTCCCTATAAACAGTTACACACAATGTAGATGACACAACAACTTAACAAACATATAATATATATAATTTAACACTTTAACAATGAAGTACAAATTTCAAATTCAAAGTGAATTACAAAAATATACCATTTAATATTACCAATTCCTCATACATATCACAACTGAAAGAAACCCTTCAACAAAGATATTGTGATTACAAATATGAAAATAAACCTCAAATTTAATACAAACACAAATTAAAATACGAAACTAAATAATAGTAATATAAAGACTTTAACATAGATATTAGTTTCACATGAGAAAATTACAGTGAAAATTACAAAACAATCATCACAGTACCCTTTAACAATATACATTGATAATTACTTCGTAAACATAAGCAGGAATGGACTTTTAGGAGAACTATACAAATTTAGAATTATCAGATAAAAATGCATGAATATATAAAAAAATTAAAAAGAGAAACCTTTTAAACAATGTCACACATAGCAATCAATACCCTTTTGGGTGGAAGATAAACACTGCATTCTTCATCTCTGAATAAAAATACATACAAAATAGTAAACCCTTAACAAAATATATTCATTTACAAATATACATACAAGATCTTGACACTAAATCAAACACAAATACACCTACTACCTAAACACCATAAGAAACAGAACTTAAATTTCATTTGTACTATTCAGAATTTGTTTCTGTTTCTTCGTTAACTGGCACAATTGAGATTAGAACAAGCACTTGTGCTTCCAGATCCTTTTCAAAGTGATCATCTATGGTAGCACTTTGGTTTGATGCTCTTGACAAAGTATCCACAATGTACATCTCTTTTCTAGGTTTATGGATTACTTTCAGGTCATACTTTTGCACTCTGACCATCATTCTTTGAATTCTTGGTAGTTCTTTTGCAAATGGATTTCTCATGATTGCTTCCAGGGGTCTGTGGTCACTTTCAACAACAACTGACCTTCTGTAAATGTATTGATGAAAAATCTCGCATCCATATGTAACTGCAAGCATATCCTTTTCAATTTGGGCATACTTTTCTTGAGTCAGAATGAGTGCCTTTGAGGTATATGCCTCTTGGAGTCCTCCCTGCAGAAGCATAGCACCTAAACCTTTTGAAGATGCATTAACAATATGATCTGTTTATCAGGATCATAATATTGTTGTACTAGTGCTTCAGTGGCCAGATCTTTGAGTTTATTGTACAATAACTTACCACAGTTCGAACAGGTTTTATCCGGACACTGCTTTGGTCCATGGTTATACCCACGCTTATAGCAATCAAATGTAGCTGTTGCTCCCTAGGTTTGGCTGTTTTTCGTGCTGCACTATGTTTACTATTATTGTTAGGCCTCGAACTGTGCCGTTGTTTGTTCGGATTTTAATTATGGTTTTCAGTTCTATGTTTTTGTACCAGATTACATGCTGTTGAAGTTTTGTCTTGATGACCCCGGCTAAATAACTGTTGCTTTGACAGCTCTGCTGCACGTGAAATATTGACGGCTTTTTTTTAGAGTCAGTTCTGATTCATGTAGCAGTCTCTCCCGTAATACGTTGTTTATCACACTGCACACAATAGAACCCTTATTAGGACTTTACAGAGCTCTCCAAACTCACATGACACTGCTTTATTTTTTAAGTCGGTCACATATGCATCGATTTTTTCTCCTTCTTGTTGGGATCGAGTGAAGAAGACATGCCTTTCGAACGTAATGTTATTTCATGGTGAACAATATGCCTACAATTTCCATTTAATATCGTTCAGGTTAAGTCTATCTTCATTGTCACTAAAGACAAAAGTGTTGTATATTTCTATAGCTTCTTCACCGATCACATGTAAGAACAATGAGGCTTGGAGTGCTTCATCTTTCTTGTCGTTTCCTGTCGCGGCAGGAAATAAATCAAAACGTTATACATACTTTTTCTAGTTGTTGGATATGGTACCTTCCAAACCTAGGCTGCTTGGAGGTTGCAATTGCTTCACATCTTCGGACGGGCGTAGATTTTTACTGACACCATATTATAGAGATGTTTGGGAGTCAGTCATATTGTATGAACTCTGTTTATTCAACTTAAGAGGGCGCTACATAACAATACATCATGACAGGTTTGCTGACCCAAGCCTTGAAGAAGCAAAATTGCAGTCCACAGCAGAGGGTACAGCGAATCAAAGAATGTATTAGGCCTCTATGTCATAGGTTTTTTTTTTCAACTTCACCTCTGGTGAAAAAGAAAAGGAATCTTTAACACGTATAGACTAATATTGACTTTGGACCCAACATTATGTATGGACAGTTAGTTGGATCTTGTTGTAAGTTATAATTAACAGGTTGGGGCTAAGAGAATAAGAGACTGAAGAAAAAGTTGCTTAGTTTAACATTTTAGTCTCTAAGCAGACGATTTTCTCATAACAACGATATTTTTATCTATTGATATTTATTTTCCAAACTTATGTTTGCCCTATGTCAATTATTTAAGATGTAAATATTTTAACGGATGTTTCAGGCCTAATATTAATGTCTTAACTCGTACGACAAATATAATTTAATATAAGTATTCTTCCCAGCTTAGAAAAGGCGTTCACATTATTTTTATAGCAATTGTTCTTTTAACAAATGGCTTAAATAGTGTTCCGACCACTACTGTTTTTCTTCTCTGTCGCAACCCATGGCCAGGTGGTTAGGGCGCTCGACTCGCAATCTGAGGGTCGCGGGTTCGAATCCCCATCCACCAAACATGCTCGCCCTTTCAGCCGTGGGAGCGTTATAATGTGACGGTCAATCCCACTATTCGTTGGTAAAAGAGTAGCTCAAGAGTTGGCGGTGGGTGGTGATGACTAGTTGCCTTCCTTCTAGTCTTACACTGCTAAATTAGGGACGGCTAGCGCAGATAGCCCTAGTGTGGCTTTGCGCGAAATTCAAAAACAAACAAGCTATCCCAACCGGCTTGATGAGCTCTGGCGTTAAGCAAAACACACCACCGGCAATATACATGGCGGACACAGTGTAGTTGAAATGCTATTATACACTCTTCTTCTTCTTTAAAAACCCTAAGGGACTGAATAGAGAATAAAATGCTAAAAAATATGATAAGCGTAATGACAAATATAATTAAATATAGTAGGCCCGCATTAACTGTTGTTACCAATTTGCAAGATCAGCAATATTTGCGCATACTTTCGTGTATTCTGAATGATGTTTATTATATGTATTTGCCACCTCCCTTTTTATGTTATTTTTAATATTTAATTCAATGGCAATTCCTTTTCTCATCTTATAATTAACATTTTATATTACACACACACACACACAAATAAAATCTAAAGTAATAAAAGTATAGTTCAATCAGAAATATGAACGAAAAAGTCGTAAAAATCTGACGTACATTACCTCTGGGTCTTCAAGTTTCTTCGTCTTATCATCATAGTGAAAAGAAGGTCTCACAGCGTATCATCTTCTTAGAGATTTAGACGTTTTCTTTAATTTGTCAATATATTAGACTAAATCGCTAAATGTATCGACCGACCAATCCACCAATTTTTATGAACACAAACATACAACTGTATAATTAAGCAAATAAAACTGATATATATTAATCCCTTCTTATATTTTATTTGCTTTTCCTACAGTGATCGAGATACTTTCGAACAGGACTCGTGTATGAATTAAGAGCCTATTCGTGACGAAAACGTTGGAGTGTCACATACAAGCTTGCTTTTGTGATGAGAAACAAAAGTATACAAAAATAAGGATACGTTACTCAAGCTTCTCTACTGTGAGTTTGATAGTTTTAGGTTTTTGTTCGATCGTTTTCTTTAAATTTCTCCAAACTTCTATATAACTACATATATCTAAATATATTGAACAACACATATGCATAGAGTAATAACACTACTAACAAGATAATTAGTAAAATAAGTTATTATAACAGAATATGAGAAATTAGCATAGGTGGTATATGCAGTTGACACTGATTTTGATCGCTGAACTCATAATGCACGTTGAAACAAAAATTGGAAGATTGTAACTTAAAAGAACTTACAATGATATCCAAGTTGGGATATAGTTATAAGTTAAAAAATAAGGTCAATCATCAGTGTATTATAATTAAAAATAAAAGGCAGTGAACTAAAAAAAAACAAATAATTGATTTTCCTTAAATAACACTAAATATATGTAATATAGGCCCGGCATGGCCAGGTGGTTAGGGCGCTCGACTCGTAATCTGAGGGTCGCGGGTTCGAATCCCCTGAACATTCGAACATGCCAACCTCCGCCTTTGCCTGGTCCCAAGTCCAGGATGAGAAAGGGGGAGGGTTGGGTAGCAACTCCAACCCGTAAAAACCACCTGCTACAAGTAACTGCAACAACACCTTCCGATGGCGAGGTGTTGTTGCGGCCCTATGCTCCACTGGGAATTTACAGGAAT
>NW_013666927.1:133832-136623 GCF_000517525.1 Limulus polyphemus
AAAGAGAACTAATACAAGGCTTTTGAATTTGTTAACAGGCGGTTCTCGTATCTTTTAGGGGAATTTTAACTATTTAGACTAGAAGGGGGGCAGCTGGTCCAGTACTTCTCATCCTTTTCCAACATCATTCACCCCTATAAGTTTTCCACAACACCTCACTCACCCCAGTTCGAAAAAAGACAAAAAAAATTACTAAATTAAAATGCAAAATTCTTTATTATGTATTAAATATACATCAAACTACAACTAAAATGAATACAACACAAAAGAAACAAAAAATAAATGTATTTATCAAACTACAACTAAAATAAATAATAACAACTAATGTTAAATTTGTTGTATATAACTGATAATATTCATTCATCCTATCATTCCAATTCACCCTGATTCTGATTTCATTAGCCCCCTGGGTGAACTATTCACCCAGTTGAGAAGCACTGAGCTAGTCAACACCACTTATCGCCAACTATTGGTCTAATCTTTTACCAACGAATAGTGAAATTGACTCTCACATTATAACGCCGACAAATATGTTCGGTAACGGGAATTCGAACCCGCGATTTCCCGGAAGAGTAAATTAGGTCGATCCAGTTCTTAAGGAGAGGAGGTTCGGCAAAATAATTACGCTTAAACTAACTTCTCTTTTCCTAAGAAATAAATTCACCGGACGCAAAGTGTGATACACAATGGAAACAATATTTATTAATGTCACAAACAGATATACAGTGTGTGTGTGTGTGTTTGCGTTGAAATGACAAATATGAAAGGTAGCTAGCATGAAATCTTCTTAACGACTATTTTTACCTATCAATTATACAAAAACTGCACATGCCTAGAAATAAATAAGTATTCTACATAAAAGGGAAAAAAACACAAGGTATACTACATGTTACAGCAATATTACAATGGACCATACAACGATACTGTTATTAGAAGGAAATTCATGCTTTTTTTCCTTTGGTGTTTTCTCTGAGCTTCTATACGAGTCCTATGAAACTTGAAAGGAGTTCTAAATGAACTGCACCTGTCTAGGAGATTTGGACGACGTTTCGAGCTGCTAGCACAGATCTCATTAGATTTAGTAAGGGCGACATTACGTGCTTTGCTGTGAGACCTACCTGCGAATTGTTTGGATAAATAAGTGGCCAAGAATATCAAGATATCTTACATGAACACATGTTAAAGACCACTGAAGAAGAACAATGTGTTTTCCTGGCAGAATAATTATCCATACCATGAAGCATGTACAAACCATCTGTTCCAAAGTAATATTATATATATATATATATTACATCTTGAAATGGCCCACCCAGATCACAAATATTCACTTAATATAACATTCTCTGGGTGAGTTAATTTGAAAGGCTAAACCACAGCCTTCCAGTCACGATTAACTGACAGTTTTTGAAACAACAATAGAGACAAATTGAACCAAACTTCAGAGTATCACAACCTGGGTTCCGAAGAAAAAAAAAATCTGTAATGGTAGTAATATCAAGAAAAAGCCGAGACTGTTTTGTAACTGTCATAATTTTTCTGGCTCTCTAAGTATGTGAGAAAAGCCATTAAAAATTCAACTGAGCTCCTCGAAGCGTTCTGGTGGGATTTTTTTTCCCTCGTCAACCCAAAATCTCAATTATCTGTATAACGAAGTGATAAGAAAAAGGCAATCGATCAGTTTAAATTTAGGCTTTCTATTGGTTATAAATATAATGAGGGTGGACGTCGGGGAAGCCTACTAGCAAATTGTAAAAGAGAGGATGTGACAGGAGAGTTCTGAAATTTTTATTGTTCTTTAGACAGATAAGACTGAAGGATATAAAATTGTTCTATCACGTCAGCTATACGATATTATAGAGACTATTTTATGTCAAATATTTTAATTCTCGGAGGGGAGGTAAATAAATTAAAGAAGAGGGGATGACTAGAGAACAAGTTTGAATGTAACTCACTAAAACGTGTGACATGTCCGTATAGAGAGAGTTAAATCGATGTCTCATTATTAAATAATTTATACTCATCCCTTATGACCCTTCATAATGGATAACTGGCTGAAGAAGGGGATTCGAATTAAAAAGCATAGTGATGACAATGAGCCTGACGCTGATAAAGCTAGTTCTAGTAAAAGTAAGAAAGTACAATGAAAGTCATTTGGCCTGTGGATTTATTAGTGATGTTGCAAACAATTGGCATTAGGTGCACTTAAAAGTTTGTAAAACAGCATATCCTCTTCGGCTTCGTTATTGTGTATATACTTCACGAATATAAGTAGGACAGCAAGATTGGCGACATCTATCGTGTCTCGTCAAGTTGTAAAGAAAAACAGCTGGTTGATGCGTTTGAGTAATTCACTTTCCATGTCACAATTCATGTCCAGAATTCGTCTTGAAATAGTTGCATTCGAAAGTGGAACAGATTTAACTACATTTAAATTATTTTCTTCTAGCATGTATGAAACAGTATCTTGTACATAGGGTTTTATAAGATTTTATCCAATTACATACGCCTCACCAGAACGGGCAATATGGTAGCTCACTTTGTACGACTCTTCACATGCATTTGTATTTATCTCCTTTGTAACGTAAGAAACAATATGATGCTGAGAAAGTTTGAAATTATGCGTTGAAAAAACTTAATATATTTATCTTTATATTCACTATGCTGTACTTCAAAATGTTTTGTAACTTGGTAGGAACCACAGAACTGTTATTTAAGACTTTGCAACACAACGGAAAACACATACTACAGGTGAGGAAATATTTAATCTCGTCAGTTCCTACTTCACGGAAAA
>NW_013666927.1:137623-142304 GCF_000517525.1 Limulus polyphemus
TAACCACTGCCAACTCTTGAGTTACTTGCTAGAATAACCCGTCCACGGCACAAAAGTGCGGGGGGAGGGGTTTTGCTGTAATGGAGAACGAACCTCAGACCCACAGTTTAGCACACTTACCACCAAATTAAATATACACCAGGCAGTTTCTCACTACTGAAATCTGCAATATTAGTTAATTTACTATACAATATGAGCAAATGTTTCATACCTCAGCGCCTACGTAATCAAGTTTGTCATATTTTGAAATTTTAAACCTTGTACACAAGGAACGTAGCTAGCTACCAAAAAGATTAGAGGCTTGGGCTCCAAGAAGTAGTTACTACTCAAAATAATTAAAACATAATTCCAATGTAATATACTATAGTATGTGCAACGTATGTTAGGGACATTGTGATATACACAAGAGGCAAGGGCTCTGTGGACCCCCTGCTGTGTGTTATACATGCAACACGCGCTATTAATTTACTTGACCTACGAAACATAATTACATATATATAAACATAAACCATTCTTTTTAATATTAAAGTTTAGAAAGTACTTTCATATTACTACAATTTACTATTATATGCAATATTGGTTTGTTTGTTTTATAATTAAGCACAAAGCTACACAATGGGCTATCTGTGCTCTGCCCACCACGGGTATCGAAACCTGGATTCTAGCCATTGGGGGAGCAATAATAGTAAATAATGGTGTTTCTAAATTAGTCTCCAGAATCAGTTGCTGAGCTCTAAGTGTCTGACTTGTCAACTAGTCATGAAGTTAACGACTGGAAAAGTTGACAATTTACAAATTTAACAACTGAGTTGCTGTCAACTAAGTGTAAGGGAAGGTCAGGAATCTTCCTACGAACATAAGATATGACATTCCCAAGCACTTTCCTAATTAGTTAACTATAATAAAAAAATTATCATTTATTAATTTCTTTATCTGTATGACTACCTCTGTCTTAAACTTTGTGAGACTTTTTTTAGGTATAGACTGACAAATATGGCATTAACTTTGATTTAAATTAAAATCTTAATGATTTTAATGTGTGCAGTGTGTATGTGTAATGCGCAACAGAACTCAGGCTACAAGTGTAAAGTATGAAACATCAGGGCTTACTTTAGTAATATTGTGGGAAATTCTCAAGTGATCTAGCAGTGAAGATGTTGCAGTGGATGTGCTGTAGTACGTCAGTCTGATCTTCGGGTGCGGAAGTTCCACCTGAACTTTTTGAAGGCAATAACAATTAGATGCGTCAATGAACCAAGAAGCAGAATCAGGTGGAAGTAGCCTAGCTTCGACACTGTGGCCATTGTAATTATAACGTAGTGTCACAAAGTAATCCCACACATGAGATTTCTGCTTTCTTATCTCGGATTTCTTTCCGAGTATGACACTGAAGTGCCGAAATTCCTTAGCCTTTAGTTCACAAAAGACCATCTCTCTTGTCCACAATGAAACTAAGAGATGGGTGACTTTACGTGCTGAGTGCAGAACAGACATTCTGGAATCTGGATCAGTCTCCTACAATCTAGACTCAGTAGAGAATTACAACAGTCAACACCAAGGCCAGATTATGACTGTGGGGGACCCGGGGCAAATATTTGATGGGGAGGGCTTCACCAATAGCAGAGCTTGAAATATTATTTTCAAACATAAACTCGTAAAGTAAACAAAAGTACTAAATTTCTATGCAAGTAGATAAAACCGACAGCTCTACACAATGTCAATATTTAAACATAAACTAATACAATAAAATAAAAATAACAAATTGTTGAGTTAGATAATTATTTGGACTATTTATCCAAGAAACACAGAATTTGAAATTCGTGACAAGGTAATTACACGAGAACAGTAAGTTCATACAATCTCTATATCTACAGGTGAAATTAATTACACAAGAACAGTAAGTTCACACAATCTCTATATCTACAGGTAAAATTAATTAAACAAGAACAGTAAGTTCATACAATCTCTATATCTACAGGTGAAATTAATTACACAAGAACAGTAAGTTCATACAATCTATTTTCTACAGGTGAAATTTCTTTTCTTACTTATTTTATGTCTTGTAATAGTAAGTAAAATGTCATTAACATCCAAGGACAAATATCTGGTTTGAAGGTGAAAATGGCAAGGTTCACGAGCTTTGACTGTGTCATGGTAGGCCTCAGGTGGTTCTTTATCAACTTTAGTTTAAAGAATGATCTTTCACCACTGGAGTTGATATCATCAGTGAGAGGTAAATTCTCAGTGCAAGTTCAGTGTTGGGAAAGGTGTCCTTCATATTATTATTGAGTATTTTTTACATGGTGGCTTCTCTAAAGTTGTTCTTACCACTCTCATCCAGTAATGCCTTGAACAGAATCAGTTCATCGCGGAGGCCCTCATCGAGGTCTGATGTATAGATCCTGGCCATATTTTGTACATGGTGGCTTCTCTAAAGTTGTTCTTACCACTCTCATCCAGTAATGCCTTGAACAGAATCAGTTCATCACGGAGGCCCTCATCGAGGTCTGATGTATAGATCCTGGCCAGTTTTGATGCTGCTGAGCGAATTTGGTCTGGGCCTATTTCTAAGTCTCTGGAGAAATCCAAATCGATCATTCACCTCCGTGTAAGTGCTTGCACGCCTATCAAACTCTGTATGTAGCACATCAGTTACAGAAATGAATCCCTCAACATGGAAAACATCCTTAGGACTCAGCTCGACCTCGGCTGAGCGACCCTAATCTAGAGGATACAAACGTACATTATGTTTCTGTTTACGTAACCTTTGAGCAAATTCTGTTTACTGTGAGTGCCCTATACCATCTGTGACTTTCCAATACTTGTTTAAAAACTGTTTGCTGGTGAAAATGATGTTACCAGCTGTCAGGCACGCCAGTCTACTTCCACATTTATAAGTATCTCAATATGTAATATAGTCATGCACTTGTATTTATGACAAAGTTACTAAGCCTACCTGCCGCCGCACTTAATTTTGAACTGCTGACCTGATGTAAGGCAGTCAGTCAGCAGCACCCTATTACCAACACTAAAGGGTGTACTTTCAGTGTCACTCATTTAATGCACTTAACAGTTTAAAGTGCGAGGAATATTCTGTGGTATCACACGGGTCTGAACCCGCCTCGCCAGTTTCGAAATCCAGAGCTCTACCACAGGGTCAACCCATGCCTCATCTTCGCGTGCTAAACGAAAAACTGCCATTACAAACAACGTGATAAATAATTTATTACATTTTGAATCGTTATAACTTGGCTTTAAACCTTAAAAAAGATACATAAAGGACAGGTAAGAAGTCATTAACGTACTAATAACAATATAGAACAACCCTGAGAAACACCAGCTTTACATCAGCAACAGTGAGGAATCTGTATCCGCTTGCTTGCAGGTTTTCTTACGTTTCAAAGTATCTGTTATAATAAAGATAGTTATATGAATTCGTGGGCCTGGTTACAGGGCGAGTGATCTTCGTCGCAAGGCAACTTTTGTCGACAAAAGATACCTATAACCGTTGTCAACTGGTTTTTTAATATTCTTACTTCTTGGAATACTGATGTATTTTCTGATTTAAAAGTTATTTTGTCCGTTGAAGTCTTCTTGAGACCTCTCACAGTTGAAGCAATGGTGCCGTTTGTATTATTTTAGCACAAAGATACATTGTTTGTTTTTGAATTTCGCGCAAAGCTACACGAGGGCTATCTGCACTAGCCATCCCTAATTTAGCAGTGAAAGACTAGAGGGAAGGCAGCTAGTCATCACCACCCACCGCCAACTCTTGGGGTATTCTTTTACCAACGAATAGTGGGATTGACCGTCACATTATAATGCACCCACGGCTGAAAGGGCGAGCATGTTTGGTGGGATGGGGATTCGAACCCGCGACCCTCAGATTGCGAGTCGAGCGCCTTAACCACCTGGCCATGCTGGGCCCCACAAAGCTACATAATGGGTTATTTGCACTCTGTCTACTGCTGGAAATCTAACCCCAGATTTTAGTGTTAAAAGTCTTTAAACTTTTTGCTGACCAACCAGTGGACCAGTTGAGGTATTTGTGAACTTGCTTTTAAACTTGAATATATATATATATATATATATACAAGTTTACTGAATGGTGTTAACTTTTTGGTTGACAAAGTCTTTTATGTGTGTTATATTTCAACAATTACTTGAACTTTCAAAACAAAACTGTTATTTTTTAACTACATTAATCTTATTATATTTCGAACATGAACCATTTTCTCATCTACAAAAGTAAAGCCTGCCTCTCACTCCCTATGTTCACAGGCCATTTTCATTCAACTATAATAATTAACTATATAAACTTGGACATAAAAAATTTCATTTGATAAATATGTAGAATGTATATACTTCTAAGTAGACACAATACATCTTCCTATCATTGAAACATTGTGCCTTTACAAATATTACCCTGACATATTCTGTATTGTGGTGAAATAGTCTGTGAAATTGTTATAAAGAATTGTTTTTAAACCTGTAACTTATAGGTCAAAAACAGTAATAATGTCAGCTTTGGAATAGCTTTATTATAACCTTATGCATGTGTATATCTAATACTATTACTGCTCAATACATTCACATAGTGAAAATATACTTGTACAGAAACTAAGATTTTAAAATGTATTATTAATATCCAGTTAGATAAGAGGTAGAAACTATATATATA
>NW_013666927.1:143272-149275 GCF_000517525.1 Limulus polyphemus
TTAGACAATTTTATAATTTATTGTTGTTTCTTCACTTATAATTAAGTTAAAACATAAGTCATCCATGAAACTGTGGCACCATATATAATTTTAGACATTTGTATATGGGTTTACATAAAGCAGTTTGAGTTATATAATTATTCAATCTAGCACTAGATGTAAGTATGTGCTAGAGAAATAAAGGTCACACTTGCAAGTTTTAAAAGTTAATTATAAAATAACATTTTGAGAGATTTCTTTCAATTTTTTCTAATTGTTAATCTCTGACATAATTTTATATGTGATAAAGTAATTTGTATAGGTGGCTTGTATTTCTTCAGAACCTTGTGAGAGATTTCTTTCAATTTTTTCTAATTGTTAATCTCTGACATAATTTTATATGTGATAAAGTAATTTGTATAGGTGGCTTGTATTTCTTCAGAACCTTGTGAAAGAAATTCAGGAACAGCGTTCTATTTAAGTGGTAAAACAGGATGGTTGAAAAGGTTGACTAGTGACCTGAACTGACTGAAGGACATTCTGTAACACCTAGTGTTTAAATTACAGTATATTTCTTCATTTAAAAAACAACAACAGAGAACTAAGTACTTTCTATAAAATAGAAGAAAAGTAAGGTTGTCACAGTTAATGTTTTTTATTTAACTATACAGCATGTTCATATTTCTGTCAAACTTCAAGAAGCTTGAATTACTGATCTAACAGTATTGTAGAATTATCATAGGACATGTATATTTGGTGATATCAGATTTCGAATCAAGAATCTAGCCAGAAATTTAACCGAATGACTTTCTCTGGGTAAATATATTTTTGAATTGTATTCTATAATGAACTAGTTGAAGGTAGGAAGATTAAAAGCCTTTGTCAGATATACTTACAAAATTCTCCCTGGTTTTCAAAATTAAAGCTTTAAATTTACATTGACCTATAAACTTATTCAGACTGGACAGAAGGCATAAATGATAAAAATTCTTGTTGATCAAGAAAAGTTGGCTGAGAGAAATTTGATTTCTGACTCGTAAGTTTGGAAATAGATTTGATGAGTAGATCAACAGGTAGATAAATTGCAAAAGGAAGTTACCACTCTTTTATAATTATTAACTTTTAGATGATCTGGTTTTTGAAATGATGTTTTGCTAAGACTTCTAGATTTTTGTTAAGAATATGAAAAGGTCACACTTAGCTTTCTCAGTGAAATGATAGGAGGATGACTGCCGACAACTTTTCTAAAAGTACTTGTCCTTATCAGAACACAAAGAAATCACTTTTGTAACTCAACACCTCCAAACACTTGTCATTGACTTGTTCTTTATGGTGCCAAAAATCTTTTAAACTGATTGAAGAAAAATTTAAATCTGCAATTTTATTTTGAGTAAATTTAGTTAACCTATGCAACAAAACATTAGTTGCTATAAACAATTAAAATGAATTTTTTAGAATGGAAAATTAAAACATGTTGAAAGATACTAATTACACATATTATTTATCTGAATAATTATTCTCCTCATTGCAAAAGAATTGTTAAAAGGGTTATCAATACTTAATAATAAGAACCTTTGAGTGAAAGCAAAAAAAAAAGATATATGTAATAACACGTCAACCACAATACACCTGTGAAGACAAGACCTTTCACCCAATACCAAGGATTTTCAGGCCAACTGAGATAGAACAGACACACTAATGGTTGAGAGGCTATTTATACTAACACATTTCTTGAAAATAACTTTTACAATGTGAACTTTAGAAAATTTGCAAGTTTTCATGTATTTTACTTATATCACAACACATCAATTAGGATAAGGATATTTAACACCATATTATTTATTTACTTTACAACATATATTATTATTTTCTTGAATTAACTCACTCCTTATTCAAAGAATTTGTGAATCAGCAAACTGTTGTAAGTAGCCTATTTTACAATACATGAAATAGTCAAAACAGAAAGTTTAATTCAATTGTTGTTTTTAAATAATGAAACAATACTTACAATATGTTTCATATCATTACCTAGAAAACACTACTTTTTAAGTAAGGATCTGTGCATACATACCATGTTAATGCTGACTCTTATATTACTATCCTCAAAACCGTATTTTCAATAATATGTGCAAATAATTAATTGAAAATTTTCAAACTCAATTTTGTAACAAACAGCAAGGAACATCAACTACATTTTTATTATAAGTTTCAGAAAAAACAACAACAGAATCTGAGTAAGGTTTGTGAATTTAACAAAAATTGGAAAACATTTACAAATGTTCAGTTCCATTTAGAGACATGAACCAACTAGTTAAGTTATTATATTAAGGCTACATTAAATTTCACCAGGATAATAATTACAAGTTTTGTTTTTTTCATTCCACAGTTCATATAAGTTTAAGCACAAATATTTTCAACTAAGCTTCTTACAAAGAAAAGTTGATGTTATTACAACCAACACTTAATACAAAAGTATCGAATGTTCCAAGAAAGCCAGTCGGTCTCATAAAAGTAAAATCTTTTACAAATACAACAACAACAAAATCTTTAATACATATATATATCAAAATGCTCAAAGAATGAAATATAATAATTCATAAAGAATGAGAAACTGGAAAAAGAATACTGTCATGTAAAAGAAAATCAACTAAAGAAAAGTCTACATGCAAGTTTTAGATCTTTAAACACTTTTTTACCTCTACCTTTCAGATGTCCAGAATCACCAATCAATATACAATTCAAGACTTTCGCTTGCTAACATATGCCAATCCTTTTGTGTTTAAAGCTTTTTAAAAAAACTACACCCCCAAAATACGTTTTGCCAATCCTGTAAGCTAATTTTTTTATAATTTCTTAAATTTATATTCTATTTACAAACAAAATATGACAATACTAATGATTTTTCCAGATTCACCATTCCCTACAAAAATTAATTAACTTTGACTGACCAGTCTACATGTCTAAATTCTTCTTAGCTGTGAATGTATAAAACATGGAGTAATGTACTCTCTTCCATGAGTGAAGTGAACCTACTATAATACAACAACCACATTACATCTGCCATATCCGGTGCAGATTAGGCCTTTCACCCATGACCAGGGCTCAACAAGCTGGCTAGGATATGACAGACACAATGGGATGAAATTATATTAGTAAAACTAAGAACTGATGAACGAAAGCAAAGAAGTTGACCACACATAATCTTAATACCAGACACATGGAGGTACAACAGGCATGTATGTGGTCAAGGCATTATTTTCATGAGCAGTGATTGTTGTTGTGGTGTAAAGTAGATTTAATAATTAATTTTTAAATATTATCAATTTTATGCAAGTCATTTACAAGTCAGATTTCAGAATACATTTTAATAACATTAATATTTATTTTTAATGCTGGTTATTTATATTATTACTATAATTAATGTTTAATTACCATGCATCATTTAAAACATTCACTATCCTCTTTGATTACAATATTCCTTGATAAATGCAGTCTCTGCTTTCACATTCTACCTTATTTCAGATTTTTGTAGCACATAATCATGCCCTTTTCTCAAATCTGTCATACCAAGATAATAATAGAGGAAAACAAACATGAAATTATCATAAATTTGATTAAAGTTACTTAAAATAGGTTTTAAAATAAATATACCAGGATAGAAAATTAATTTCAGTTCACTAAGAAATTTATTTGTGCTATGATAGAGTACATATAAAGCACACTCAAACAATTGTACAAAATATTAATATAAAGTCTTTCTAATCAAATTCGTGATTATTTCACGATTGTTTTGTTGTTTTTAGCTTTAAAAAGTTTAATATGTTTTTGCACACTACAAATACAAATGCACCTTTCGAGCTACTATGTAAATATTAGATTATATAAAACACAAAAATATGGAACTCAGCGTTAAGTTTGAAACTGCAACACAAAGGCATTGATTAGATGTTTAGTGGGACCGATATCGATAGAATTAGAATTAGATAGCATGATCGTCATAATAAATCGGCGTCTTTTTGACTGTTGTTTTCTAAATGAAAAAGAAAAAAAGATAACACCATGAAATGCATAACTACTAGAGGTAACTGGGTTTTACATGTTCAGTAAATTTCTTATTATTATTTTCAGAGATTAAGTTTAGCATTAACACTAATGATGTACTTTACTCTTTACGGATTATGTCAGCAACCGACTACTAGTACTAGATTTGCACGTTGCTAAATTCCGACATGACAAAATCCTAAGATGGAAGCACACAACTTTTTATTCACGTACAGTTGTCACCCACTTTGTACACAATTTACTATTCCAAAATTACCAAACACACTGACTTACTCATATGTGTAAAATATTGACGAGCCATTTCTTCGACCGACTTTAATCCATATATATGTGTGTGTTTAAGGGATACCCTGCCATCTAACGAGAATATGTTAAATCTAAAATAATAACGGTTGCAGCTCAATTACACAAAATTTGACAAGATTACATAATAAGCATAAATATGTTGAATTTGATTTTAGTGTTGTGTTATTCACCAAAAAGTTAAGGTTTAAATTTTATCTTTAGGAAAAAATATTTCTACATGCTCTGTACTTTAGGACAAATGAAGCTGCTTTAAGCTAAATGATCCCATGGACACAGTGTTGTATCAAGGTAATGGTAAAATGTGATAACTATATTTGAAATTGTTTAATAATGTTGTTAAGGCACATTCGCGACAATAGTTTAGAAGATTTACCTTTTAAATTATTCAACACCGCAGCCATATTGTGTACAAACGCGCTAACTTTAGTACAAGTTAGTTCGGTTAGTTCATAAAATATTTCCCAAGTTTATTTCTCAAGAACGAAAATGTAAGTGAAATACACCCATACATATATAGTTATGTATAATTAACTTATAATTATTTTACAACTAATAAATCACCTCTGGTCTAACATAAAAATAAACTATTTTTCAAATTACTAAGTTTAGCTATATGTTATAGGTGGCACTGCAATTCCAAAATAGAAAATACACTCACCGAGCAGCACCGGCTTCGAAAATACAGGTAATTTCTTAATATGCTTTCCATGGTAGATGTAAAGCAAATAGGAGTGAATATTAATTTTAATACGTCAGGTGTAATTAATATTTCTATTTCTTGTTGTTCTAATAACAAAATCAAGTACTAAACATTTTGAAATTATGTACATTTACTTGAGAATCATCATGAGCTTAGTGCTATATTACTAAAACTAGTAGCGGTACAAGTTGTAACGACGTACTCCTACTGACAACTTATGTAATCTGATCAAACTGACTTTCACAATTTTGACCTTTCCACACTTTTAGTGTTCTTTTGTAACAGTTATTTTTTGAAATATTTAACGTAAGATACATCACTTGCTTGCCAGTGCCCCACCTGTACCCCCAGATTTTAAAACCTACACTCAATCCATACATAGGCAAAACTAACCAAAAACATGGTCACTATTTATTCTCATTAATTTCATCAGAGCAGTATGACATGCAGTTACAGTGCTAATAACAAAACAATATAACATTTCTACAGCTCGCCACTGTATGAGAGGTAGGATAATACAACCAGCAACAAAAAGGGTAATTACCTCCGTTCAACTACACATATTAGTATATTTGATTTGAGAATACGAAAGTTTGGTTCACTTCATTTTAGAATTAAAATAAGAAAAGTATTTCCAAATTTAAATACTACTGCACAACTCTTTTTTTTTTTTATCAACTGGAAAAATGACTGTTAAAACGGCGTACTGTGTGCGTAATTGCGTGTGAGATTAGGCGACCCTCCCCATAGATTGCACCCATATATTTACAAAACATAGTTAAAAGGTGTAAAAATATCCTCAGATACCATCAAAATGCACTATACACAGTGAAAGTTTTTTTTTGTTTTTTGTTTTCAGTGAGATCATACTTCCGGATCTCCCAATATCGCTTCGTCACTCTTTACCTTCCAAAAGTAAAACCCCTTTATAGATTTCTACCTAAGCTCCAATGATT
>NW_013666927.1:149296-150631 GCF_000517525.1 Limulus polyphemus
CATCAACATATTTCTTTAAGAATAACACCAGTAATATGAATAGAGGTCTTAGAATAACCTATCTATCGAAATAGTATATGTATATACAATATATATTGCAAAATATGGCCACATAAATATATATATATAAATATTTATTGGTTATGTTACCGAACACTAGTGCAATTTATAAATATTGTACGAAAATACCTTTCCAGTTTGTCCCATGAGGCTCAGCGATAAGTCTAAAAATCGGGTTTCGATATGCGTGGTCGGCACAGCACAGATACCCCATTTGTGTAGGTTTTTATTTTTGTGTTTAACATCAAACAAGCAGATTTTTACAATTTTATATAGACTGGTGTATGAAAATATTCTCAATTATCATCACTTACAAGCTGTTCCCCAGTAGTCCAGCGGTATGTCTCTGGATTTACAACGCTAGAAACCGGGTTTTGATACGCGTGGTGGGCGGAGTATAGATAGCCCATTGTGTAGCTTTGTGTTTAACTACAAATACACACTTACAAGTTACATAAGTAACTTCTGTGTGGTACTATTTTTTGACTGGATGAAGAAATTAATTGACAAAAACTCAGAAATCATGAAATTATATACTTTCCTCCTCCTAAAGAAGATCAAGCATAAACATTTTAAAATATTGATACAACAGTTGTATGCTGAAAATATTTCTAGATCTATTGTAACTAAAATAACGCGTAAATCAAATGCACAGCTGTTACTGAAGGAAAGTGACATCACATCTGGTAGAAGATGACGTTTCTCGAGTTCACCTCTTGGCTCATGTGGAATATTTTAGAGCCCCAATCAGCAATATGAAATTCGACTGCGCGAAGAAGCAGACAAATGGGCGTATTAAAACAAGTCTTCTATACTACTGGTTAAAAGTTAAACATTTTTACAACGTTAAAACATATTAAAAGTACGAGGCTCATGCCTATACTTATCATGATGATTAACACCGTAGTAATCACTAAATCAGTATATGGCTAAGCAAGTATGACGCATATACATACTAGTCGGAGTTACGTGATTATGAGTGTTACGCATTCACACATTTTATATATATCTATCTATTTACGTACACGTGTTTATTTAAGTAGTTGGCTAGATGTCCCAGAAAAGTACGCAATACTAGTGTAACCATGTTAAAATACGCATATTTTTTTAGAGACAAGTGTCATTTTTTTATTTTACATGTATCAGTTATGGATGTATTATAATCGATACGATTGTTTGTTTTTTGAATTTCGCGCAAAGCTACACGAGGGCTATCTGCGCTAGCCGTCCCTAATTTAGCAGTGTAAGACCAGAGAGAAGGCAGCTAATCATCAC
>NW_013666927.1:151528-159977 GCF_000517525.1 Limulus polyphemus
CCACACGGCTGAAAGGCAGATCTTGATTGGAGGGCCGGGGATACGATCCCGCGTCCCTAAATTTGCGAGTCGAGCGCCTTTTCCACCTGGCCATGCCGGGCCCAATCGATACAAAACCGTATAATTGATGTGCATAGTGGTTGCACACTGTAAAAAATGCCTGTTTTTTTTCCACATAGACTCTTGCATCGTACTTGAAAAGAAAACAAATCACAACTGGGAGTATAATGATTGCGATTATGGACGTAACGATAGCGATGTATCGATGGTGACTGTTAGAATTGATAACAATCATCGATAGTACCCTCAAATATCAATGTTTTCGGTGGTTTGGAAACTTGATTATTTCCACACACTGTTTTATTTAAGCCGTTTCTCGGAAATTTCCCTTTGTTTTATACTGATTTTACGGTCTCTACTCTCTTCTCACCTGTAAGCATAAAAGCGCACGTAAATCACTTTCGTCATTAGCAATGCTGCTCGCGCAATGGACCGAGTTCGTATTGGAGAATTAACGATTACTGTAATTCCGAATTTACTATGTGTACATATCTTCACGAAAATTGGCAGTCTTATAGTAAACGTGAAAAAGTATCTTGAATACAAAAAATCAGATTTTTTTTTTAAATAAAGTATTTGCGTGAAATGATAAGGATAAAAATACTTATTTCCATTTAAAAGTTTTCGTATTTTATTTACATAATCTCTAGAACCTCCTAAATAAACATCAAAAGTTTATCTTCGGCAACATCTATAGATTTCTTTACACAAACAAGAGCCTTCTATATTTGACGAATATCTAGCAGATAGGGCTATTATTGATCTCCGATATTTTTATGGAACCAAATAAATTCACCAAAATTTCAATGATGCTGAGAAAAACACTGAAACTGAAGTTATGCCCGTTTTTAACAAAAATGATTTGATACACAATGAATGACCTAGGCTCAAAAGCATATTGAGAGGCACAGATAAAAACTTAAAACTGAACATTTGTGTAAAAGAGGTTATTAAAATGCATGGTGATCAACTTCCTAACATGTTAAAATTGTGTCAAATAACTTTATGCTTTTGTGTAACAAGCGGTGATTGTTAAAGAGCCTTTTCTATAAAAAAACAGGCTCAAGGCAAAATTCAGGTGTTCTATGAAGGCTGAAAAGATAGACTATTTAATGAGAATGGAATGTTTGGAATTAAGCACAAAGCTACACGATGGGCTATCTGTGCTCTGCCCACCACCGGTATCGAAACCCGGTTTCTAGCATTGTAAGTCCGCAGACATACCGCTGTGCCACTGGGGGCGATATTTAATGGGAATTGTAATGTTAAGCCCATAAATTTCATTGTATGATCCCAGTCCTACAATTAAAAAATAAATCAGTGCTAAGAACAGAAGAAGAATAAACCTTTCACAACCATACAAATAGAGAATTAAAAAAATAAAAATATATATAAATGTGTCAATCGTATGTAAGTATTTTTGTAGTACTTTCTTGAAGCCAAATACACAATAAGATGATATTGATACATTCAAACTCTTATAAATGATTCAATCGTTACATAAACCAGCATATAGACGCTTGTCCGTGATACTGATATCTTTGGCAGATACTGATAGAAGGGAATATTGATCAGTACTGTGCTGATCGTAGCAAAAAGTATCTCGAGCACTGATAACGGATCTACTTCTATCAAATTTTACAACTTATTATACTTTAAGCTTTAGTTACAAAAGTCGATTTTTGGTACAGCTCCTTGCATTAACTAATACCTCGGTATTTTTGATGCCAAAATCTCCACAACAAAACTGTGAGGAGTATGAGACTATGATACTACTTACTTAATAATCTGGCCCTAAAGACAAGTTTATCTAATTAAGGTAAATAGATTAAACTTAAATAAGAAGTTTTAAAACATCGAACATGTTGCGATACGGACCTGGTAACGTTCTGAATAGCATTGTTCCAATTTTATAAATTTATACCAGAAAAATATATATATAAGAAACATTTTATCCGGTTAAAATTTAATGTTTGATCGTTCTTGAATGCCGAAACTTGTCGTTAGGTGAGCCAACGGTAAGTTTACGGACTTCCAACGCTAAAATCTAGGATTCGATTCACCGCGATGGACAGAGCACAGATAGTCCATTGTTTAGCTTTGCGCTAAAAAAAAAAAAAAAATGTTAGAAGTTGCCCAAATTCGGTGAAGAAGTTTGTATCAGCGATGTTTTTTTTTTTCTTCTTGATCGCTACACAATGTTCTGTTCTTTAAATAGTAACACATATATATATATTATTATTATTTGGACTTAAAGTTTCGTGAAATTGTGATCGGGTATATCAAGTTTAAGTCAAAAGTTGGAAAAATATAAAATAATAAGTTAAAAAGAAGTGAAGAAATTCAAATAGTTTACACAACTGGTCTAAAGCAGATGGTGAAATAAAGATTAATTTATTAATCCACTCTTATTTAGTGGGTAAGTGTTCAATTAAAGAATAAAGAAACTGTTAAGATTCTACCTGGTTTAGCTTCTCAAGTAGCTTTGATAAATAAAGATTGTTTGATACAAATATTGGTCGTCGGTTTTCCAAATATATAAATGAAATAAATCCTTTAATTATTATATTAATAAAAACCTATTATGGTAGATATTTTGCATCGTAAATATACAATATTCAAGGGAGGATAATAAATATGGTGATATTTATCAGCGATTATCAAGTATTAGATAGAAAAATTATTTCATTTCCTCGTTAGAGATCATGTTGAAGCAAAGCAACTGTGCACTCACTTTTTAAAACTATTGATTTCTCATCATTCACAGCTTATCGTGAGTTTACCATATTTTAACTTGAACTTATTAACAATAATCTATAGTTAACCTTACACTAAGTTTTCATTATTTGCCATTGTACTATCGCAGTCCAGCAGTATGTTGTATTTAGTCTCTCTTGTGTTGAGTCGGCCCGGCATGGCCAGGTGGTTAGGGTGCTCGACTCGCAATCTGAGGGTCGCGGGTTCGAATCCCCGTCCCACCAAACATGCTTGCCCTTTCAGCCGTGGGGGCGTTATAATGTGACGATCAATTCCACTATTCGTTGGTAAAAGAGTAGCCCAAGAGTTGGCGGTGGGTGGTGATGACTAGCTGCCTTCCTTCTAGTCTTTCCCTGCTAAATTAGGGACGGCTAGTGAAGATAGCCTTCGTGTAGCTTTGCGCGAAATTCAAAAACAAACTTGTGTTGAGTTTACTGACTGCTGAATACCCATAACTTCTAAAAGAACAATGAACGAGTGGTGATTTAAAATCATATGCAATTTTTTAATATCTAGCACAGAAGACAGATGGCGAGAGTTTTACATTAATTGTAAAATGGCTAGTAAAGTTATTTTTATAATGTATTATTATATCATTAAGAAATTATCGATGAAACTATTAGGTAACTAATATTACCTGATAAGTGTACGAAGACACACAATTCGTAATATTTAATTTTGCATACTTCTCTTGATCCAGAGTTATAAGGTAAGTTCATCAGTTCTTATAACTTTGAGTGTGTTTGTTTATTGCATTCTATATTTGGCAAGACCATGTACTTAATCGTATGAACAATGTGAATACGAAAACCAAAAGCCGCCTCGAGCACAGACAGAACACCAAGCTGACCAAACTAATACGGATAAAGACAACAACGGCATTGATCCAAGCTAAGTGATTTTTAATTTTAGTGATGTGGATCTTAGCGAACTGTGTAAAAGTGCCCTAGCTAAAGGCCTGAAATTTGGTTTACCTCCACCTAAACTCAAAATTTCTGACTACCTCCACCCCTTCGAAACAACTTACAAAACTCTCAAATTTCAACCTATCTTCAACCAGAAAGGTTCCATTAACGTAGAGGACTTCATAAAAACAAGATTAAAGAACACCGCCCTGTCTTCGTTCCATAAATACAATTCATCTAAACCCGCCTCCACTATTGGACAAGAACAACGCACTGCCTTGAAAGAATTAGCCCAAAACGAAGATATTATAGTTACTCGGCCCGATAAAGGAACGGGTGTGGTCATACTCAATAGGCCTGATTATATTTTAAAAAATGCATTACATCCTAAATGATAAAACAAAATTCAAAACCTTAAATAATAATTGGCTGAAACTAACTATAAAACGTGAAGGTAAAATACAACGAGCTTTGAGAAATTACAAAAACACAACTACATTTCAGAAAAGGATTTTGAAGACATCTACCCCCGAGGCTCCCACCCCGGTATTATGTACGGGTTACCTAAGGTCCACAAAAATAACACTCCCTTAACAAGCTAGGGGATTCCTAG
Source organism: Limulus polyphemus (assembly GCF_000517525.1). NCBI lineage: Eukaryota > Metazoa > Arthropoda > Merostomata > Xiphosura > Limulidae > Limulus > Limulus polyphemus. The sequence goes on from NW_013666927.1 coordinate 155,864, forward strand.
CCTATTTTATCTAACACCGGTTCTCACACCTATAAATTGGCTAAGTTTCTTGTCACTATCCTTAACCCTTTCACTAACAACGAGTTTTCAATAAGAGCTTATTTTTCTTTCACACAAGAAATCTCTATTGTAAATGACGCTGACCAATACATACTCACTAGTTTTGACATTGAATCCCTATTTACAAACATTCCACTCCAGGAAACCATACAAATTATCAATTTCCCAACAATCATGAAAAATACACAACTTTTAATCGCCAACACTTCGAGGAACTACTTAATCTCTCCCTCAAGGACAACCACTTCGTTTTCAACGGTCAACTATATGACCAAATAGATGGCGTGGCGATGGGGTCACCTTTAGGACCGACCCTCGCCAACATATTTCTTTCTCATTATCAACGTTCCTGGCTAGACACCTGTCCAGCGGAGTTCAAACCAACACTTTATAAAAGGTATGTTGAAGATACATTTCTCCTCTTTAGAAACCATAATCACATCAAAAAGTTTCTGGACTACCTAAATGCTAAGCACCCAAACATTAATTTACCTGCGGGATTAAAAAACAGTAAACTACCTTTCCTCAACGTCTTAATTAAAAAATTAGATAACCAGTTTACAACTTCTGTCTATCGTAAAGAAACTTATACTAGACTACATACTCGTTTTGATAGTTTTATTCCTAACTCTTTTAAAAGTAACCTCATCCTAAATCTCCTCAATTGAGCATACAACATCTGTTCTAACTATTTCTCTATCCATACCGAAATCACTACCCTACAAAAACATCTTAACAAATAACGGTTATCCACCCAATTTACCCAAGCTATAACAAACAAGTTCCTTTCTGAAAAACACGAACCCTCCAAGAAACCATACACTGTTAACAAATTCCAATTACGTCTGGTCACTCCCTTCCTAGGAAAACAATCTTACATAATGAAGATCCAAATTGTAAGATTAATTAAAACATTTTACCCACAAATCCAACTACAAATGATATTTAAAACACCCTTTAAAATACAAAACTTATTTAAAACAAAGGACCGCTTACCTACCCCCATGCATTCAAAATTTGTCTACAAATATACGTGTTGTGGCTGTAATGCCACTTACATTAGTAAAACCACACGCCAATTACACCTACGAGTTTGTGAACATATGTGGATATCGAGTAGGACTGGTAATAAACTATCAAATCCGCCTGAATCAGCAATCCACTTACACAGTGAAAATAACAACCACCCTATTCTGATTAACAATTTTAAAGTAATTTCGACCGGTTCATCCAACACAGAACTTCTCATCAAAGAAAGCTTGTTCATTTTAAGTGAACGCCCCACTCTAAACAATAACACAACTTCTTTACAGCTAAGCCTATTATAAATATCCCTAGCACACTAAAAATGGCTGGAGACGGCTTGAACATTTGCTGTTATGTTAAACTTATATTAACGTTTTTCTTCATTACCCATTCAAGCCGTCTCCAGCCATTATTAGTCTCAAAGTGGGTTCCTCGTCATTGAATCCCTAGCACACTGTCAACTATGCAATGTTATCTCTATACCTCCCCTTCTTTACCACACTAGTTTCGTAATATAATTGTTAACATTTTGTTATTTCCTGTTTAAATCCCGCTGGTTGTTGTTGTTTTAAATTGTTTTTTCTTTCGCATTATGCTACTATAAATGTTCCAACTAAATGAATATGTGTATTTAATACTATCGATTAATTAATACAGTCGCTGAAGATGGAATGTGAATATTCCGAAACGTCCGAAACATAAACGTACATTAGCGAAAACAAAGTGTCGAATATTTGCTGTTACCGTCGTTCTACTTATATATTTCAAGATATAAACGGTGAATCATGATGTAACTGCAACATATCATATTTCAAAGATATTTCTACTGATTTTTTAAGGTACTTTTATGTTGGACTTTAGAATGTCTGTATGTATGTTTTGTATTTATGGCAAAATTACTAAAGCTCTCCGCCATTATCTTTAATTTGAACTACTTACCAGAAGAAAGGCATCCAGTCAGCAGCACCCTACCGCCAACCATACACGCTAAGTGATTGACTGTGACTCTTATAACACATCCACAGCTTTTAAAGTGGGAGGACCAACCCGTACTCCTTAGAACAGTTTCTTCAATTATTTGGTCGCGATCCAAAAGTGGGTCGTTAAAATGTATGGAAGGGCCGCGGACGGTCTTTGAAAATAGGTAATACAACAGTTATTTATTTAGTAAGTATTTATTAAACCAGATGCACTAAAACTATATACTGCGTCAAGACTGACCGTCACTGTTTACAAGTGGGTCCTAAGCCAAAAAAATGGTTGAAAAACACTGCCTTAGAATGTCCTAATAAGTTCGCTAATATAGAGTTGGATGTATGTTTACATGAGTTTTTTCGAAACCAAAAATCAAACGTTTACTCATATCTAACTAAAACATGTATTAATAGATGGCGGTAGTAAAGAGTTTAGTCTTATAGTTATCCATACATAATAATCTTCAGTTTTTTAGACGAGGTATGCTAAATTAGACAGTGAATATCATTTCATTTTGTTTTTGACAAATCATGATTACAGTAGTTAAAACAAAGTATTCAAAATTTGATACATTTCATCATTTTTCGTTTTGACCGCTGTGCTTAAAATAGTCATCTTCGTCGGCCAACACACAGTCACCGGAACTCAATCAGATTGGTCACTTTTAGGATGAACTTCAATATTGTATCAGTCACCTTCATCCTCTGTCAACATTTTTTTTTTTAATTTAGCGCAAAGCTACACGAGGGCTATCTGCGCTAGCCGTCCCTAATTTAGCAGTGTAAGACTAGAGGGAAGGCAGCTAGTCATCACCACCAACGAATAGTGGGATTGACCGTCACATTATAACGCCCCCACGGCTGAAAGGGCGAGCATGTTTGGTGGGACGGGGATTCGAACCCGCGACCCTCAGATTGCGAGTTGAGTGCTCTAACCACCTGGCCATGCCGGGCCGCCTTAAAAATAGTAAAAGGTGTAAGAGAAGGATAATTTTTAACTATACTGTTTATCCTCTCTATGCATGAGTAAATGAAACGAATGAACTTAAAAAATATACATATATATCCAATTACTATAACTAGTAGCGCATGGAAATATCTGGCATAATATGGTACTTTCATGCAAGATATGGTGTCGTCAATGAAATAACAAGTTATAGAAATTTCGACAAAGTTACCTAAATATTTTTTTTTCCTCAGAATATGCATAAAACTGCCACTAAAGCGTTTTTACACACTTAGCATTAGAACCATACACATATATTTTTACAGAAAATAACTAGTTAAACCATAAATGAGGTTGTCCTAAATTGGAATATAATGTGTTTTTTTATATTCACTAACGTCTCATTAATCCGTCAGAAAATAACTATACTTACATGTGATTAAATATCGCAATATTGAATATGTTTTCCCGTTATTACCTGCACGTCATATTTTTTTATGTGGTGTTAAATTTGCTATTTCAAACGTGTCCGAGGATGTGAAACTAAGTGAACTTGTGCGAAACTTGAAACAGATCAATAATTTTGTGTTTAAAAACCGTTACATCAACAATGCAAGTATTTTAGAAACATTTTGCATGAAAACCTTTATTTTTTTACATGCCCTTTGGTGGCTAGCAGTAAATCTGAGGGATTATAATGTTTAAAATCAGGTTTCAATACCCGTGGTGGGAAAAGCACAGATAGTCTATTATATAGTTTTGCGCTTAACAACATACACTCAGACTTTTTTTTTCTTTTTACAAATAATACAAGTTGATCGACGTACAAATACTGCATTGGGAATTTCTAACAACACCTACTGTAGTGTTTATATAACTTAGACATGTAAATTTTAATCACAGACGATCATATTTTGCAAAATCTTGAACGTTATCTTGCTTCATTGCTTAAATAATCTTGTTTTCAACGAATTGAACTAGGGAACTCCCGTTTATGACGCCAATAGATCTAGTTTAAGATTTTATGCGTATAGCAATTTTTGTTATTATTTGCCCCCCAGTGGCACAGCGGTATGTCTTCGGACTTACAACGCTAGAATCCGGGTTT
>NW_013666927.1:160922-163163 GCF_000517525.1 Limulus polyphemus
CGTGGTGGGCAGAGCACAGATAGCCCTTTGTGTAGCTTTGTGCTTAATTACAAACAAACTTGTTACTATTTATTCTATTTTACTTGAATGCTTCCTAATTTAGCAGTGTAAGACAGCTAGTCATCACCACCCACCGCCAACTCTTGGACTACTCTTTTACCAACGATTTATTATTATTATTATTATTATTATTTTTAAGCCTTGACTTCATCTCGAAAATAGTTTTTGAAATGTCTAAATAATTGAAAAGACATGGGCTGTTGATTAGGACGCTCGACTCGTATCCTGCGGGTTCGAATCTCGTCACAGAAAATGCTCGTCCTTTCAGCAGTTGGGGTGACGGTCAATCCCACTATTCGTTGATAAAGAGTAACCCAAGAGTTTGGTGTAGATGGTATCAACTAGCTGCCTTCAGTTTAGACTATCACTTTAAAATTAAGGACGGCTAGCGCAAACATACAATGGAAAAGAAGACAAATCTGCTGAATGCAATAGGTAAAACATTAATTCATCATTCTAAGCCTGTAAAATGAAAGGCGGAAGATTTTCGAAATGTCGTCCTCTACACTTGTGTCTCTACAACAGACAGTTGCCGTCCATTCTACAAAGTTTCATACAGAAACTTTATTTGATACTTAACTTTCCTGGATTTTTTCAAATTTGGTACACTGATAGATCATTACAACCTATAATTAGGTGTCAAATTGGGTCTAAGAATAAGCCACACGTAGAATGTTATTCAACAAAAACCGATCAATTTTTAATAAAATGTTTGCGCACGTCTACGTAAAAAGTCATGTGAGATATCATCTTAAACGTTTACTACAGCTTCACGTAAGAGCAAAGATGGACAGTTTTTAGTTTTTTGTCAATCGGTTTAAAGACGCTTTATTTAGAGCAGTAAAACTATATGATGAAAGCACGTGCAGATACATAAGTATCATATTAGCAGTTTCTAGCTCAAGTTTTCAAAAGAATCATACGGTAGACTGTTATTATTCATTGCCAACTTTTAAGCACAAATTTGCTAAATTTTATTAATTCTCTTTATTAAAGAGCGTTTAGCATCACGTGATATTAGTTTAAGCATTAGCGTAAATAATGATGCTTGATACGGCTGTACCGAGTGCATACGGGTGATGACAAGAAACTGTTAATGTAGATTCCATGGCATTACTATAAAGGGAGTTATTAACACTGTTTTAGAGAGGAAAAACCACCACCATATATTTTAAAGAATCTGGTTGGTTCTGTAAAGTATAGGTCTGTTCCGAATAATGGGGTTGCGATCCTAAAGCTAGTGTTTCTTACTTGCTGTGATTTATTGGTGTGTATTGACAAAAAGTCATAATAACTAATCAAAAACACCTGGAGTGTTAAAAAAAAGGTGCGAAAAGGATTGAGAGTGAGATTTAAATGAATGGAATAAAAATTGGCTGCCAAACCTGTAGCTACACCTATAACATTGATAAGAATTTTACAGCAAATATTCATTCATTAGTTAGGTAGGCCCTGTATTTTGTTTTATCCACCATGCCCAAAGTTAAGCAAAAAACGCGGCCTAGCTAACTAATGAAAGAATATTTACTGTAAAATTATTATCAGTGTTATAAGTGTAGCTACCAGTTTAGCCGCCATTTTGATTTCATTCCTTTTAGTCGCATGTTCAATCCTTTTTTGACCACATATTTTTTCCATACTTTAGGTGTTTTTAATTAGATGTCTTTAGCTAGTGTGGAAATAATAAAAACATTATGTTGCGTGGAAATACCCCTATAACTCACCACATCTGATCTTCTGATTTTACTTGGGTTTTTCCTCATCCGTGCAAATTTTGACAAATCGATATCCATTCAGTGATACGGTCCAACAGCGAAGTCTGTGAAAATATTTACATTTCCTGTTCTAGTCCTCAACAATCAAGAAGATCCCGACATGGCATTATTTATGTTTTGAGTCAGGTGAAGCATGCAAAAATTTTTTATCTGGTGATTACAGTAATTAGAAATACAGTGAAAAGTAGCTGTCAAAGTTAACTAGGGGCTTAACTAGGGTAATTAACTAGGGGCTTAACTAGGGTAGTTAACTAGGGGCTTAACTAGGGGCTGAATGTCAAAGTTAACTAGGGGCTTAACTAGGGTAGTTAACTAGGGGCTTAACTAGGGTAGTTAACTAGGGGCTGAATGTCAAAGTTAACTAGGGGCTTAACTAGGGTAGTTAACTAGGGGCTTAACTAGGGTA
>NW_013666927.1:163620-165120 GCF_000517525.1 Limulus polyphemus
GCTGAATGTCAAAGTTAACTAGGGGGCTTAACTAGGGTAGTTAACTAGGGGCTTAACTAGGGTAGTTAACTAGGGGCTTAACTAGGGTAGTTAACTAGGGGCTTAACTAGGGTAGTTAACTAGGGGCTGAATGTCAAAGTTAACTAGGGGCTTAACTAGGGTAGTTAACTAGGGGCTTAACTAGGGTAGTTAACTAGGGGCTTAACTAGGGTAGTTAACTAGGGGCTTAACTAGGGTAGTTAACTAGGGGCTGAATGTCAAAGTTAACTAGGGGCTGAATATTTGAAAATGACGTGCAGGCTGTTGTGTTAATTCTATATTAGTTTTACAGAAATACAAATCTCTGATAATTCAATGATGCATCACGATTTTTCCTGACCGTGGAATAGCTACAACGAAAAGAGGCGAATTGTGGCTTCCACCATGTGCTGAGCTTTAGATGATCTTTCCATGCCCGTATAAGGGGAATCCCCAGAAGGAAAAATCTGAATAGTTTTTATGTTAACTCATGACTTTCCTCATGTAATGAAATAAATAATAATACATTTGATTTTACAAAGTTTACAAAAATATGAAGCTTACTTGTGAAAATGAAATTCAAAGAAAGGCTCAACTTAATCAATGTGAAAGTTAATAGGAACCGTGCTCTATCTGCATGCATACATATATATATAACTAAATTCTCTTTAATCTAACTCTTAAACTGAGAGCAAGTACATACAGATTTTCTTCTAATGCGCATAATAAATTAATGCATTTGTAAACGACATTCTCGTCCCCAGGGGTTCAGCGATAAGTCGGAGAACTTATAACGCTCAAATTCTGGTTTCGATACCTGCGGTGAGCAGAGTAGAGAAGAACCATTGTGTAACTTTTATTCTTAACAAGCAAACAAACAAATGACATTGTCGTCAAGGCTCTATTACATTTAAGCACTAATCTGTCGGTTATCACTATCATTGGTTGGGCATTTGGTCGCTGCTGTCTGTGTTCATATGCCCTTTGATATTACGCTCAGCCTCACGTTTCGAATTTTTTTCATCGTGTAAGAACTATATTTAAATTGTGATGTAGTTCGTATTCTTAGAACTAGGTCACCCAGTTTCGAAAAGCATGATGTAAATATTACAATAATCTAACATTTTGTTTGAAGTTTAACAGAAAACGAACAAAGTACACACTGTGAATCAGTTACACGCCACTGTCAGTAAGTTTCTAAACAGATCTCAACATCACATAAAAAAGAGCTTCATATCTAGTTTAGGTTAATAGTCTAGCATTCTAAGGTTTGACCCCTCACTAACTGCAACAGAAGATATCTGTTTTATGCTTGGGAACATGACTTCTATAACATAAAACACCTTATTGGATTAATAATGATTGGAGACGGCTTGAATGGATAATGAAGAAAACTTTAATACAAGTTTAACATAACAGCAAATAACAGGAAGAAAATTGGAAACCAGATTCACAGAACACAATAAAAAACCGTCCCATGTT
>NW_013666927.1:165665-166487 GCF_000517525.1 Limulus polyphemus
AACATGGGACGGTTTTTTATTGTGTTCTGTGAATCTGGTTTCCAATTTTCTTCCTGTTATTTGCTGTTATGTTAAACTTGTATTAAAGTTTTTTCTTCATTATCCATTCAAACCGTCTCCAACCATTATTAGTCTCAAAGTGGGTTCCTCGTCATCGAACCTTATTGGATTAGTTAGAGGAAACCACCTAAAAATAAAAACAATTAGCGCCATCTACAATTGAACTTGATCTTCAAAAATATAATTTATTTTGCTTCAATTCCATTTCTACTTGCTAAAGGTGTCAGAAAAAGCTTTAGATCATCGTTTTACCTGTATTAGTAAAAAGTGATGATAATTTGTATTATAGAGACAGTTCAGCTGTACCACCAAATACTTTTCAAATGACTCATCTTTGCTGCTAAAGCATCAGAAGTGATGGAGGAATTGTTCAAGTATGAGTTGTGCAGTTATCTACTAGCTATTTTTGGCTTATCACTCATGCTTCGAGAGCCACAGAAGCCAGTGATCGCAAAATCAATCTCAGCTTAACTAACATTAGATGTTCCAGTGGCAATTGGTGAAGTCCAGAATGTTCTAAATGGTGATGTATTCATTCATCGTATTCCACGACCATAGGGGTAAATTACATACAGAGATATTTTTACTCTGTACACTGTTTATGTCACGAGAAAATAGCGACAGACAATCATTATGTTTCATGAATATTGTTAGATTTTAAAAAATAATATTATATATATAGATAAGTTATTCTTTTTGCCAATTGTAGAAATAAATGGCTTTTACTTATATTTCTTAATAGTATAACTATATACTATGTTG
>NW_013666927.1:166497-172647 GCF_000517525.1 Limulus polyphemus
GTGTTCACACTGTAGAGAATATAAGCATATCGTAAAAGTTATATCAGTATATGTATAGTTCTCCTCTTCTTGTCAAAAGTCCTCTTAAGCCTATTCAATTACTTTAGAATTTCAGTTGACAAGTTGAACTATCTTCTCTATATTACTATCGTACTAGTATTCTGTGTTTGATTCACTTACACTTTACAGTTGTGGCGCAAGTGACCGTAATGCGTTTGGTCTTCTTTCTTCTGAAGATACTCTATTTCTTTTGTTAAAGTGTACCCACGCTGATTCAATTACTTTAGATCCACACTTTGACGGAATAAAATTATCCTTCTTATCTTTTTCTATACTGTTAGTTTCACTCTAACATATTAAACGTTAGGCCTATGTCAGTCGTTAGGCCTATCACACCTACGGTGCTTAACTTCATGCAACTATATTTTCTTTTACTATTATATGTCTATTGTTGTCTGTCTGCTGCTTCCCGCTCGTCTCACGCTATTTATATCTTTCTTACATAGTCATCTGGCCACTTTCTATATTCTCGACACTAATTAGTTATCAACAAAACCTTCTACAATCGTCTGCTTTTAACTCTTATTATAACAAAACTTAAAATAATAAAATATTCACTCACAAATATAATTTAATCACTAATATTTAAACCAAACATTATTTTATATCATTACATAAATCCCTCTTCAAGATAAAATATTTACAATATTTTTTTACTATATACAAAGACTGTTCTTAGTTCATATACAAAGTTTGCTCCAACATTTGCAGTTCCTTTATCTGTGTCTTCTAACATAGGGTCTCTAGTAGGGCTTCTCCTTAACGGGATCCCTCATCTTCATCTTTACTTTGTGTTGTCTGAGGTCTGTTTTCCTAATCTATCTGTATGCTGACACAGTAGATTTTGTTCCTCTTCCTATCAGTCAGTTTAACACTCATGTTCATGTTTTTGTACGTCTCATATTTACACAGTGCCCTGATGCATAGTAGGTTCTTATCTTCTAAGACAAAGCCGCTGTCTTCTGGTTCTGCATCTATGATGGCCACACCTGCAACATCCATATCTGTTTCAATAGCTGCACCCATTAGGCCTTCTTCTCTCCCAAAATACTTCTTCAACATATTGGCATAGTAGATCTTGGTCTTCTCATTCACATTCACCCTGTAGTCCATTCTGTTGAGTACTTCCTGTACTTCAGAAGGTCCTTTCCATTGCAGGATGAGTTTGTTGTGGTTTGTGGGCAGCAGAACTAAAACCTTTTGTCCAACTTTAACTGACTACCTTAAGCTGCATACAAACTCTGTCGAACAAGTTGATAGGTTTCTGAGGTCTAAATGTGTTCCTTATATCTAACTCTTCTTCTCCCGTCAATAGCTCTTTCAATATTTGCATCAGACCTCGTACTGTTCTTCCATACAGTAACTCGAACGGTGACGATCCTGTACTTGCTTGTGGGACTTCTCGATAAGCGAATAATACTGCCTGTAAGTACCTGTCCCAATCATGTGGTCTCTCTTGGCACATCTTTTTTAGCATAGTCTTTAAAACTCCATTGACCCTCTTGCAAAGTCCATTACATTTCGAATTGTACGGGGCGGTAATAAGTTGCTGAGTACTGATGAGTCTGCACACTTCCTGCATCAGTTCTGAAGTAAACTGGGTCCCTCTATCACTCAGGATTTCTTTCGGAAAGCCTACTCTACAAAATATCTCCAGGAGGGCTTCTGCTACTCTCTCTGTCTCTATCTTAGACAATGCCATTGCTTCTGGATAACGTGTTGCATAGTCGACTACTGTTAGCACATACTGGTTGCCCTTGCCAGACACAGGTGCTAGTGGCCCGATCAAGTCCACAGCTACTCTGATGAACAGCTTTTCTATGAGAGGCATCTTCCCCAATGGCACTTTGGCTACCTTCCCTTTAGGTATTGTCTTTTGGTAGATGTCACATGACTTGCAGAATCTACTCACATTTCCAATTACTCCCGGCCAATGGAAATTACTGGTGATTCTGTCTTCCATTTTCTTTGTTCCTAGGTGTCCTCCTACAACTGATCCATGAGCCAACTTCATCACTTGATTCCAGTATTCTGTTGGTACTATGATATGTTTAACTTCCCCAGTATAACTGTCTTGATATATTTGGTATAGAACTCTCTTCTGGTCCTGTATTCTATAAGTATATTTCCCCCTTTGTTTTGTGCTCGATTTCCTTCTGGCCATTGTCCCAAAGTTTATGCAGTTAAGGGTCTTTCTTCTGTGCTTCCTTCAGTTCGTGCAAACCTAAATTCGAGATATCGCCTTTTGACACTTGGAGGGGCTTGAAGTCTTGTTTGCTCTTCCTTTCTTCAGCTCTGGTGGTAACAGCAAGTATTTCATCAATTTTCTTTCTGTCTAGTTCCTCAAAGTTTCTACTACCTGGTATGTGTCCTATCATCAAGTCGTGTATTGGTTCCTTGATACACATGGCCTCAAGGTCTTCTACATAATATAGAGTATCCACCTTTATTTTTGCTAAGGGAAATTTTCAATTAGCACACACAAGCTTACCTTGCCTGTCATCTGATCATTGGATACTAAACTGGTTCTCACTGCTGCACTACTGCACCCAGTGTTTCATAGAACCTTCACTTTCTTGTCCCTAACATAGCCTTCACATATTGGCATATTATTATTTGTTGGCATCCCATCACTATTGGCACTGTTGATCCATTTGCTAATATGAGCCGATAATTAGTTGCACACTGATCAAGCACGTTTTCTTGTATTGAATTTGACAAGTAGTCTTGATTCTCTTTCTTCTGGCAGCAGCATCCATAATGCCAGTCACTCTTTTCTTGTTTCTTACCAGCAATGTCTTTGTAAACGGCTCCAGCTACTTTATATTGAGGTTTCTGCTGTTGTTTACTGGTAATGGACTTGCACTCTTTTGCAATGTGCCTCATTTTATAACAAACATAACATCTCTTTTCAATTCAATTTATTAACCTCCTGTCACATTTGGTAAAGTCCTGCTTCTGGTCAGCCATTACTGGTTTCAAATTTATCTGAACATTCTTGGACTTGCCAGTTATACTACCTCCATGATCTTCCATATACTGTTCTGCCAGCTTGATCATCTTGTCTACAGTGACATGTCAGTTGAACATATGGTCATGAACTGTTCATGTACTAATAGGTCTGCCAGTCCCTCAAAAGTATTTTCACACATGACCATGTCAGTCCATCTGGTGAAATATCACCGCAGACGTGCCAAAAACTGAAATACAGTTTCTCCAGTGTCGGGTTTGACTCCTCTGAACTTCTAATGAAAACCATCTTCAGTAAGTTCATATCGTTTCAGTAAAGCTACTTTTAATTTGTCATAATCCATGTCATCTTCTGATGTCATACTTACATATACTTGTAGGTCTTTTCCTTTTAGAAGTGGGCTGAGACAGACTGCCCAGTCGCCTTTGTCCCAGTTCTGACTTTTGGCGGATCTTTCATATCTTTCCAGGAAAGTATCCATGTCATCTTTATGTTCATCAAATTTGGGCAGCTTGGGCCGGCTAGCCCTGACTCCATTGTCATTCTTAGGTCCTTCTTCCTTTGATTGAGTGAGTTTTGCTGTCTTAATTTGTGCTCTTAGTCTCTCTATTTCTAGTCTCTCATCTCTCTCGTTTTCTTCTTTCTCAATTTGTATTCTCATTCTTTCTATTTCTAGTTTCCTCTTTCTCTCATTTTCTTCTTTTTCAATTTGTCTTTTCTGTTGCCATTCTTCTCTTTCTAGTTCTTGTTGTTGTTTAACAAACTCTCGTTGTATTTTAACCCAAGTTGAGATCCTCTTTCTACCCATTTATCAAAATCTGTTGGCATGGTTATGACAATACCCCATTTCTACATAATCAGGAAGGGAGTTTTTCTTAAAATATTTATTAGCAGCAAGGACTTCTGTGATCAGGCGAGAGTGATTACCATTCACAAATATTATGTTAGTGGCACTGTATACTTGCAGTTTGTTTCTTTACAGCAATCCAGAGAAAAGCTTACTTTACCTGCCCCATCCTTGTGCTGTTTATAGGAAGTTTAAATGCTCTATCAGTCTTATGCAGAATGATGTTGGTCTGTGAGATGATGAATGCACAACCAAGTTTCTCCTTATCTTTAGTGTTGGAACTATCTGGGCTATCATGACAACTGACTGTCTTTTCTGCTTCATGCTCCTCACAATCTGTACGTTTTCTGTTTAGGCTGATTTCCTTAGTGGCACAAGCTATTTATTTCATATGGGGACATCTGAGATCTGGTGTTGATGAGTTATCTCATTAGTGGCTGTATAGCATTTGTCTTCAAATGACTGTTTGTTGAAATGCCTTTTAGGGCAATCCCTACTTGGTTATTATTTGTTTGGTTGTTGTTGTGCTGGAATGTCTCAATTGGAGTTAGAAGTGGCTCAATGATTGAATATGTATTCTTTACACTGCACTGCCTTAGTGAATAATTTTACTTGTAAGCACTGTTGGTGTTATGTGATGCTGGTGAGGCTTGTGAGATGTAATAAGACTTTGATAGATGGCTGATGTACATACTATGACGATTCTTAAACAAGTTCACATGATATTCTTCAGTTTTGTTTCCTGCTGTAACTTTCAGTGCATTGGTAGCTCTTGGTATCATGGTGTTAATGTGGTTGGTAAAGTTGATTTGTCTGTCAAAGGTTATTCCAGGTACATCAGTGTATTTTCTAGAGGGATAACAGTTCCCACAAAGGACATTGATGATTTGCCTTCATCAGCATGTCTGTTGTTGAGTGTGCAGATCATGGGTGTTTCTTTGGCAGGATTGATAAATATTCCTGTGCCATTGCACCATTTGCTCAACCTCAAAAGGGATGATTGCATCTTTCTTCCAATTTCAGCTTCTCTAGAGTCTCTTCTGTCCACGAGAATGTCATCAGAAAGGTTTTTCTTTCGTGTGTGTGAAGATAGGCTAGACCCATGGTATAAACTGTAGATGTTGAAGAGGACTAACAAGAGCGGTGATTTTGAAGCAGACCAGTGTTGATGGTGGTCCAGTCTGATTGCCATCTTCCATGCTTCATGATGCATCTTCTGGTAGTTAATGCAGATACAGGCGATCTTAAAAATTACACCTATGCATATTCTGACAATCTTGTCAGCAGGAATGGGTAGCTGGACTGTATTAGATCTAAAGTTGCTGCCAAGGTGTTCTGACCAGCTTCAAAGCTTTCCCATGTATCACTGCGAATTCATCAGTGTCGATTCATTTTATATTCTACTGTAATATCCATCTACGTGGATGGCAGCAGAGAGAAGTTGAACTGACTGAAAACACTCAGGGAGGAGATACAGAGGAGGTGAGATTTTATACTCTGAAATGCAATCAGAGCCATTATCTGGAGCCTATTGTTCAGAGAATTGTGTTGTTAAAAGATCATATACATCAACTAAGTTATTGATGAAGCAATACTTTGCCTCATGAGATGTAATAAACAGAATTGAGACTCAGTATCTCAGGCTTCCAGTATTCTTTATTCTAAACAACGGGCAGATTTTCATTGTCCCAGTCCACTACTCCTGTCCCTTTTACAAGTAACACAGACTTGTTACAGTTGCAGTGTTCCACTTACTAAGTAGATTTGTATTAAAATACTATTAGACCTAGTCAAGGACTTTTGGGCCGTATTATTGGCATTAAAACCTTATAGGCTTACTAAGCATGCACCGTAAGTCTTTTCAGTATCTAACCTTACCATACTTACCATGGCATTGTTGTTCATGTTAACTTTATACTGTTTAGTTTTACGACTTACAACTAAATTACATTTTATATACTGTCACTCACAAGTGTAAGGGCCTGGCATGGCCAGGTGGTTAGGGCACTCGACTCGCAATCTGTGGGTCGCGGGTTCGAATCCCCGTCCCACCAAACATGCTCGCCCTTTCAGCCGTGGGGGCGTTATAATGTGACGGTTAATCTCACTATTCGTTGGTAAAAGAGTAGCCCAAGAGTTGGTGGTGGGTGGTGATGACTAGCTGCCTTCCGTCTAGTCTTACACTGCTAAATTAGGGACGGCTAGTGCAGATAGCCCTCGTGTAGCTTTGCGCGAAATCCGTAACAAACAAACACAAGTTTAGGCCTATTAC
>NW_013666927.1:172711-173859 GCF_000517525.1 Limulus polyphemus
CACCAGTCACGTGACCTCGATGACGCAACACTGCCCCCTCCTTAGTATTGTTCGTCCCCGAACAATTGCCACTTATAATAAACCAATAACAATTAACAATAACTTAATTAACTGTACAGAATTACAAGCACAAAATTACAATTCAACAAAGTCTATTAATTTTACGGGACGTATCTTCTTCCGTACTGGTCTCCATCTCGTTGGCTTCTGCTTCACGTGGGGTTCATCTACTTCATCAGGAAATGTCCTATCATCAGTAACAGTCACATCAGTGGTAGTAACTTCATCAAGAGCTTCACCGTTTCCCTTCTCAAAACTGAGTAGAGTTTCTTCTTCGACGGTGGCTTCTTCAGGTGACACATCTTCAGCAGCGTCATTTGTTCTTTTGTTCACTTCGTCCCAACTGAAATGTCCTGGACCATGATAACGCCAAAGCCTGTTGGCATACACCACTTTTGGCTTACCTCACTGACCACATTTTATCTGGAAAGTCACGTCTGAGAGACGATCCACTATGTCGTATGGGCCTTCCCATGGAGATGACAACTTGGGAGACTTCCCTTTGGTCTTCCTGGGATTATACAACCATACCTTGTCTCCAGGTTCAAAGCTGGATTCAGTGGATCTCTTATCATAAGTTAACTTCATGGAATCAGCAGACGTTTTCAAGTTTGAATGCACTTGATGGTGAATATCATCCATCCTTTCCGATAACACTTCCACAAACTCTGACACATTCTCAGGCAACTCTTCATAAGGTGAGTGTCCGTATGCTTGGGTCCCCTTTTTGCACTACATGTACTGCATGTTTGGCACCATTCTTCCACATCTCGCCTTATACCTATCCAGTAATATCTTTGTCGTATGTGACTCAATGTCTTCTTGATTCCGAGATGTCCTCCTGTTAAATTATCATGGGATTGACGCAGCACAACTTCCCATAATTTCCTCGGTATAACCGTTTGCCAAGTCGTCACTTTCCCATCGGTAGTTTCCCATCTCCGGACAAGAATACCATTTTCAAGCTTCAACTGGTCCCATTGTGTCCAATAGTGGTTTGTCACAGGCTTAGACTAGACACCTTCTCCCAAGCAGGGTGCACAACACTCGCTTTTAGAAAATCAATCATTGGCTTGAAATCTAGGTAT
>NW_013666927.1:174464-175269 GCF_000517525.1 Limulus polyphemus
TCCATTCCTAATATGCATTCGTCTTCAATGTCAGCCAAGTATACTTTTTGTTTGTCCTTTATGTCCATTATCTCGATAGTTACCCACACTGGTCCCCACAACCTTGCAGAATGTCCTGTCACACCATAAAGCTTCTGTATGGCTTCTGGTACTCCTTCTTGATCTAACACCTTGATGCTCACAAGGGTTTGCTGAGATGCAGAGTCTATGACAAAGTTGCACCTTTGGCCATCCAGCTTTCCTGTCACATAGACACTGTGTGTGCTTGGCATTTTACACCTAGCTGTAGGGACTTTCGTGATGGGGGTTGGTGGGCGTCGCTCAACACCAACCACTACTGGTCTCCTTGAGGCTGACCTGTTGGTAATGTTTCTCCTACACTGGCTCCTCAAATGTCCGTGCTTTCCACAGTTCCAACAACCTCTCTGGATACCAGCCTTTCCTGCTGTATCATCTCCCCTGTGCTGAAGTTTCCAACATTGAGCTTTCTTGTGCCTAGGTTTGTTACAGTGCCAGCAAAGTCCCTCAAACTTCTCTGAAAGCTGACCTTTTCTGGCCTTGAATCCAGATGACTGAACCAACCTCGGTACCTCTGTGCTGGACTTAACGTAGGATTCAGATTCGAGAGCTCTGGCCATTGCATCCTGCATGGTAGAGGGGTGTGCTTACTTCACTTGTATCTTAAGTTGTGGACTATCCAAGGCATCTACGAACTGATCCCTCAGCAACAACTTGAGGAGATCGGGTGGTGCAGTTGGGTAGGCCTTGTGTGTCAGGCTCTCCAAGTCCTGTGCCCCTTTAGCAC
>NW_013666927.1:176305-179445 GCF_000517525.1 Limulus polyphemus
GGAGCATTCGCCAAGGTACAGGATAGTTCTAGAAAATAGGTGGCGCCACACCAGTCACGTGACCTCGATGACGCAACAATATAGTGTATTTAGATCTAAATCGAGTTTGATACTTTCACGAATGTGTACGGGAATTACTTTGAGTGGATCATCGCAACATTGGCTCGTAAATTGTGCATAAAACACTTACAAAAATCTCACATGTTGAAAAACAACACGTGTCCGCCATGATGTGATGCATATTTCACTTCGGAAAACCGCTGGTCTACAATATTTCCGAGTTTTTCCGAAGTAGCATATCGGTAAATGTTTGTCTGAATGTTTCAACGTAAGCAAACATTTGTAGTAGCTGTTCGTCCAATAGTTTTAGATATTGAAATTAAGAAGTCGGATATTTTGTTTTGCCAATTTAATTTTTTTTCAATTCACGGAAATCTGTCCTGAGACGGAACTCTGCCATCCCTTTTGCCAAACACATTGTGCTACTATATAAAGAGTAAAAAACAAAAAAACTGACATTTTTTGGCACAATGAAAGACAAAATCATTATTCGTTACAGCCGACTAGTTTCGGTAACACAGTTACTATCATCTATAGTGTCAGCTTAGCATATATATTCAGCTACTACCGTTAATGGACGAGTTCATTTTTAAAACGAGGTCAGGAAACGAGGGGTGGAAAGTAAATCGTAAATGAGGAATTACTTAAGTTGAATAAGTATATATTCTAATAGGATATGCTGATTGGTCCGTCGTCTCTGTTTATACACACAGATCTGTTTTTAACTATACAGATACTCTCTCTCTTAAGTTTCATTCCATGTTTGTTTGTGCATTTCTTAAGATCTTCACATTTTTTCATTTTAATTTTCTTCTTGTTTGTTCTATGTATATTTGACTGCAGCTACAACTGAGTTGGTAAATTCCATCTTAATCTTCAGTCTTTTAAGGATCTTTAAATAGGATTTCGGAGAAAAAAAAATCCTAAAGCATTCCAATTAACGGTTATAAAGTAGCGTTCATTTCACAAAACAGCCTCCCCCTCCTCAGTGGCACAAAGGGATGTCTGCGGGCTTAGAACGCTAGAAACCGGATAGAGCACAGATAGCACATTGTGTTTCTTTGTGCTTAACTTCAAATAAAACAAACAAAAAAATCCACAAAAACATTTTTTTCGACCATCTAAAAACACTCAAAGATCTTGAAAAACTGAAGCTAAAGATAGAATTTACTAAATCAGTTGTAGTTGGAGTAAAATGTACATAGAACAAACAAGAACAAAATTATCAACGAGATTGGAAGAACACCAGTATGACATAAAACACGGCAACCTTATATCCTGTACTGTAGCTGAACGTTTTTGGAACTATGAGATGGGAAAATGTGGTAAGATATGCACAAACAAACATGTGAGAGCCACCATTATTTACCTGGTTAGCTGACATTTTTACCCGGGTTGAACGAAGGATTTCTCCCGCTCCCCGTCAGACATTTTATAACCGCGGGGAAAAACGCCTTGCAATTATACATTTGTAGCCATTAATGGTTATTTAAAGTTTGTGTTCCATTTTAAGTGTATTATACCATCTTACTATATCGCACTTAATAACCAGATTCTCTACACAAACTGTTACTGACTAAAAATCAATACACGAGACCGCGGGTTTACATGTTGGCCCAAAACAAATTTCAAGTTGGGAACCAATAAAACATTTTGTTGGATTAGTTTAAATTAACGCATAGATTTGTCAAATTATAATACTGCAGCTTTGCATTAAAACCAAACAAAATGAAAATGTTAAAATGGGCCTATAATGACTGAAAATAACTTTCGGTAAATTAGCTTTATATTCGGTCGTTAATGACAATGTAGTTTATAAATTTTTGGAGTTAAGCACAATTGGGTTCGAGGTTTTTGTACAAACAGTAAGTCCACTAATTAATAAAACAAAAACTAACTTCCGCGAGATCCTTTTTCCTCAAGAGCAATTAGGTGTGACATTAAGCTTTTTTTTAGCAACTGGCGATTCATACGCTAGCCTTGTTTGCCTTCATCGCGGATACCTAAATCAGCTATCAGTTCAGTCATACCAAGTGTATGTGAAGCTCTTATTCAAGATCTTGAGGTGAGTGTGAACTAGTGCCAAATGCGAAAGATAATACATAGTAAGAAACTGCGAGCTTGGCGTTGAGGTTCTATATACCATGTAAGAAACTGCGTGCTTGGCGTTGAGGCTCTATATACCATGTAAGAAACTGCGTGCTTGGCGTTGAGGCTCTATATACCATGTAAGAAACTGCGTGCTTGGCGTTGAGGTTCTATATACCATGTAAGAAACTGCGTGCTTGGCGTTGAGGTTCTATATACCGTGTAGGAAACTGCGTGCTTGGCGTTGAGATTCTATATACTATCACTATCGCGACGCATGCCAGCAACTGCCAAACATGTTATTTTTTTTTTTTTTTTTTGTTCTCGGAGCCAAGACACAACTAACAATATTTTTGTTGGCAGAATATTTCCAACATTTATCAGAACATTGATACATTGTATTAATACAGCGATAGACTAACATGTTGGTGTTGTATAAACCTACCTTTAGGTAATCGTTATCAGAGCCGGTCCCAAACAAAATTCTGATATGTGCTTACTTTGTATTCAGCGTCCCTGCCCGTATAAAATTAACAAGAACTGCTAATTGCCGGTTTTGGCGCCCCTTGTGATGGGCGCCCTGTTGTGGTATTTTTTATTATCTCTATTTCACTCCATTTTTCGACGCAATTGTATTGTGATAGTGTTTGCTTAATTGCAACTGTTTTGATACTTATTGTGACATTTAGTATTAGCTTCATGTCAGCTACTTTATTTAGCCTATGTGCACGGATGGAAGTCTAAGTGTACATGTTCCGACCTTGTACATAGTGCCATTCAACATGGTATTTTGAATTGTTATTTCAGAATTATAAACTCTAAATGCTGTCCTTCATTGCTGATTTCACAATAGTTCGTGTTAGAGTAGAGAAAATACCAGATACTATATAAAGGGATGCTGAAGAAACTTAAGATGTGCATTAAGGAGCTCGCCCTTTCAGCCGTGGGGGCGTTATAATGTGACGGTCAATCCCACTATTCGTTGGTAAAAG
>NW_013666927.1:179645-181655 GCF_000517525.1 Limulus polyphemus
CTGCTAAATTAGGGACGGCTAGCGCAGATAGCCCTCGTGTAGCTTTGCGCGAAATTCCAAAACAAACAAGCATTAAGGAGGCTGTAGAGCTTATGCAAATACAACACGATCAACAAAAGTATTTTTATTCTTCACATGAACACCAATTTGCACTCCGACTTGTCAGAGTCTGAGTCAGACTGACTTTGGTATTTCAGATATTTATACTTATTACAAATTTTTTAGTAACATGTCTGATTTTTTTGTGCATAACAGACTTGGATTGTTGACTAAAACCATTTCATAAGTTCGGAATTATAGTGAACATTACTCCTCCAATACGGAGTCAATCCGCTCCCATGCAAATTCAATTAGTACAGCTGTGCTACTTAGTTTTACAAAGCCTATTCGAACGTTTAGTTACACACAGAACGTAAAATTACTAAATCATTTGTGAAGTTGCAAAGCAAAGTTTGTGTTTGTTTAAACTCAAAAATTATTTCGTTTTTTAGAATTCTAAAGGAAATTGAACCACACTTTATTCTTAAATCATATCTGCCATTAGTGTATATTTAATTAACGTTATTTTTCTCCCGTGCTGCTGGTTGTATTATTTTACTTTTAATCTAGTAGCAAGCTGTTGAAGTTTTGTCCTGTATTTCAATTTCTTATGTCACATTTAGAGTAGCACTGTAACTGCATTTCAACTTCAATAGTTAAATTAATGAGGGTAAACATAACTCAAGCTCAAGTGGTAAGTTCGTTCTGCTGAAGTGCAGATTGACCCCGATTGGGTGTTAATTCTATTTTAGGCTTGAACACTTATATACTGCCGTAAATTGTTGTAGGCCTACGTTAGTAGTTAGGGCGATTGTCCTGTGTCCAAAGAAAGCTGCCTCAGTGTGTGTGTGTGAGAGTCACCTGGCAGGAGTCAGGCAATGAGGAGGGGGTATGGAATGAGTACAGATGATGATGTCTTAGCTCAACGAGGTGTCACCAGAGGGCGTGTTGCTAGGGCACCATAACACGCGGAAATTGTCCAGAAAGCATGCTGCTAGAACCTTGAAGTGGGACTGGAGGGTACATTGCCAAGCCGCCGTGATGATCTCATCGTATGGTGTCTCTACATGTCATCATTGTCCAGGTTTAATTCCGTTTCACTTTAAAGTAAAGCATTAAATAGAATTTATAAAAACTGAAACTCCTGTAAGGCTGCATACATGTTTTCATTTATATATATATATATATTTGTACTACATATGTTTTACAAAGGAAGATAATGTTCCGCAGGATAGCATATAGATTTCAACTTATATTTATCATTTTCAGTTATGTATTGCATATGTTTTACAAAGGCTGATAGTGTTTTTATAGGCAGGCGGGGTTATTATTACAAGGTCTATAGGTAGATGGTTTTTACTAGACATATTGTTTGTGCCTCACACAGGCGAATGGTATTACTACGATTCTATAAGCGGATGGTGTTACAAGGTGCATTGTGTTATCAATGTTCTATAGATGCATTGTATTACTAAGAGCAAATTGTTTTTCAACATGTGATTACATCATTGATGCTTAGATTTAATTATATGTCTTATAATAGTTACTTTATAATTTTCACATACGTATGTTATACAATGGACAATGGTGTTACTAACGTTCTATAGGCGAATGGTATTACTAGGCGTATTGTGTGTGTGTTTTACAAATGTGGCCGGTGTTACTATACTTCCATAAGATTGCATAAATATTTCAACTTGTCTCATACTATGTTTGTAGTTTTCATTTATATATTACATGCGTTTCTATTGGCCGATAGTGTAACTAACACATTTATTGCTGAAAAGTTTTGATTAGATCTAATGTTGTTACAAATATTGATTGAGAAAGCCGATAGAGTTTTTATAATTTAACATACTGATTATAGTTTTCGCTGCTATATTTATTCATACTTTTTGCATCTCCTGACTTTTTCATTTCTGTAACTATCATCTATTGGTCCTGAAAAGGATTACTATTGTAGAAAACCTT
>NW_013666927.1:182655-184247 GCF_000517525.1 Limulus polyphemus
CTTTTACCAACGAATAGTGGGATTGACCGTCACATTATAACGCCCCCACGGCTGAAAGGGCGAGCATGTTTGGTGGGACTGGGATTCGAACCCGCGACCCTCTGATTGCGAGTCGAGCTCCCTAACCACCTGGCCATGCCGGGCCTCAGAAGGTCATTAACCTTACCATTTTGCTGCAATTAAATATAATAAGTGAATGACTTACTGTTTAAGCAATCACCTTAATATTATAGAAAGTATTTAAAATAGTAACACTTTCCATTTTTCTGTAGAATATTCACTTGAAGTACAAAACATTCTATACAATTTAAATTCATAAAACTTTGCAGATATAGTGAAACTTTTCTCAATACGTGAATCAAAACATTTGTTATGATGCTTATAATTTCTATCTGAGGGTCGCTAACACTATGGACACAATTCACTTTGACTCTTGTGATGTGCTCGGCTTAAAACCAATCAGTTTAATACTAGCTTCAAAGCAGTTGAGCTGACACCTGCAGTATAATACATTGAATTGTGTTTACATTATATTGAAAGAGCTTTAATTTAAATTGTTCAAATTGAAAATAGTAGAGGCTCCTCGCATCTATTCTTTTATGTTTATAGCATCTTTGCTGTGTATCTTTACATATTATACTTTACAACATAAATGAAACTAAAGGCGTGACATTTTCAAATGTATATATTTGTTGACAAATCAGAAATTCTATTACACTAAAACAAACTTATTAGATAATATGAAAAAACTTAGTTTATAAACGATAATATACAATTCTTGTACTTAACAACAATCAGACAAAAGCTCAGACTGATAATGATAGATCGATTTAGTTCTACTTCCTTAGAGATCCACTTAGACAGTGAAATGTATGAGATTTCCTTGAGAAATGTATGAGAAATCCTTTCTGTTAATTTTTACATTTTCAGCCAACATTTTCTCATACATCCTTTTTATGTTCTAATTTTCTGTTTCACTAACTTTCTTGATCGTCTATAATCTTCTAAATCTCCCATCATACCAGCCAATTTAAATTTCTTAAACTTATGATGCCTTTCTTTATATTTATCTCTTATAATTTTTGTGAGCCAACCTGGTTTTTACTTGAAGTTGCCATTTTCTTTCTATAAGGAATATTTAAAAATTTATCTCTAAAAATTTTCCATAGATCTGATCAGTGTCTCCAAATAACTCAGCTGCCCAATTCTCAACAAACAACTCTTGTCTCATCCCTTCCAAATTTGCTTTTTTAAAATTGTAACCAAAATATCATTATTCCTTATCTCCATATGCAGCAAAACATTGAACCTAATAGAGCAATGATCACTTGCACCCAAATGTTCCCCAATTCCCACCCTTTCAATCATTTCTGTATTTGAAGTTAACAATAAATTTAAAACAAAATTGTTTCTAGTAGGTTCCTTGACTAACTGGTAAAGAAAGCCATCTTGAACAGTTTCCAAAAACCTTTTTCCTTCATGGTTTGACTCTAGCATTTCCCAATCTATATGCCTAAAATTAAAATCACCCACAATTACGACTTCATTAACAGCTGAAATCTTAATCTCACTGTAAAGTTTCTCACTATTTT
>NW_013666927.1:185182-186624 GCF_000517525.1 Limulus polyphemus
AGACTAGATTGTATTTTTTATTTTTTACGTAATATTGGTGTTTTTAATTGTATATAAATCTTTTATCCAAATTTTGGACGTATTTCGGTTTTAACTAGCTGAATTTTTACGTTTTACTTTAATTTACTTTCACTTTTTACCAGTTGTTTGGCGCAGATAGTCTCGTTGCTTTGCGCCATGAAGCACCAAACAACTACCCAACCATCTTGAGGGTTTTTTGACCATGGTGTACTCTGTCTAGGTCTAGGCTAATTTTTTTGGTGATCTGAAATGAGTCATTCTGCTAACCACACTTTGTGAGACTGCATCTAGTATGCAATGATTTGTTGTATTTGACCAGCTTCTACCCAACCTATTGTACGTCACAGTATGGAAGTGTACAAATGTTTGCTTTGGGATCCTGGCATATTTCAGTATGATTCTGAGGTTCCATGGTTCACACCCCATTACCACAAAATAAATAAAATAAATCACTCTTACACACCAAAAATGTTTGTATCACATTACATGACAGTCACTTGACATTTGTTTTGTGTAAAATTTAACTCAAGGGTGGCATTTATTTAATAATAGTAGTTTTGCCTTGTCGTAGCCAGAACATTGAAAACTCCAATTATCTAATCATTGTTTGAGTAATATACTACGACTTTAACCATTTCATTTCTCAAAAACGAATATATATTTATTCAGGTATTTTTTAAAATTGTGATAAAGGTTTCCTATATTAAGGTACACATCTGTGTGAACAGGATGTACTGAGCTCCGAACTACACTTAACTCTGCCCTCAGATGGTTACTCATGGTCAGGACTAGTGTAATTTTGTCATCCTCTGTATGTGAATAGTATATTAGATAATTTGCCATATAATTTTTCACAACATTTGGTTTACTGTGCATAAGCACAAAAATCGCTCCACGATTTTTATATGATAAGCCTGGTTTCATGCTAGGGGTGGCATGATATTCTGAGCTTGAATATACCCTTAAACAAAGTTAATAGTTTTTCAGAATTGTTCTTGTTCTTGTCAAATGTATTTGTCAGTTTGCCTTATGTATGTCACCTTACTAGAGGTCAAATAAATTACTATATCACTATAATGGACGTTGCGTGCATGTATGTACACAGCGTGGTCACAAGTAAATAGACACCACCTTTTCAGAGAAAATGAAAATTTTCAGTCATATTCACATGAATTGATATATTTATAATTTAATTAATATCTAGTAGATCTTCCTTTCGCTTCGTGGAGTTCGTTGATCCTTTGGGGCATCGTGAGAATCATCTCGTCAATTTATATTGTGGGATTTTCGCCCACTCTTGCTTCAAAACTTAGAGTGGATCACTCTTCGAAGTTGGTTTTTTTTTGTTGTTTCTTGACTTGCCAGTCGAGTATGGCCCAAAGGTTTTCGAATGGGGTTCATGTCAGGAGATCGACTCGGCC
>NW_013666927.1:186634-188052 GCF_000517525.1 Limulus polyphemus
ACATAGCTTAAAGATGAGTATCCTAGAGCAACTCACCATTCTGTCAAATAAGGACTGAGAATTTACTCGAACTTAGAAGCTACTGGCTACTAAGAACAACCCATTTCACTAATGATTTTGATACCTCTCATGGGCTTTGACTGATATGCCACTCAATGAATAACACTACCACTAATGAAGGTTCCTCTGGGATCTAAATATCCACCCACGTGTTTGCTGTGCGTTGCGACCTATGTAGTGGAGGAGGAGATCCTGGTGGTTGAGTGGTGTCTGGGGCATCGCAACACACCACTTTGGCCTTGAATTCCTGTAGACGGGTGTCCTTGGGGTGGCCCCCCCAGGGTCAATCGGCTGGTCCACTCGGGCTAGGGTCAACTGAGTACCAGTGTTGGGCATTCTCAATGGGTGTTGTGGACATCGTGTCTGATGCTGGTGTTTGGGTATAGTGCTCACAAAACCCTGGTGTTACTGCAGTGTCCTTGTTTGACATTGTAGTGCATCCACTCGTAGGACTCCATGGTGGGTGGGGTCAGTGGGCACTGAATCTTTTTCCTTAATTATGGATCCCCCATTCCAAAAACAAATGTTAAAACTCTGCTAATCGGTAAACGACCATGCCTAGAAGACTCTGAACAGCAGTCTCCATCACAAAGTACACCTGTACCTCGCGTCCTGATCCTGCATTCACTGTCTGATAAATCTTTAGGGCAAATGTCTCCCTTTTTTATTCAGAAGGGCTTAGTGAGACTTGCTGGCTCTCCAAAGTCAGTTAAGAAGCTCTGTTCTGGAAACATCTTGGTTGAAACATCCACAGCTAAGCACAGTGAACTCCTCTTGGATTCAAAGACCATCGGGGATATATCCATTGAGGTTACTCCCCACACTTCCTAGAATTATTAGAAGGAGTTATTGTTGAGAGGGACTTGAAGTCTATATCCGAGTCAGAGACCCCTTCACTTTTCACTCGCTTTTCTTGGATGGTCGACAGTGATCCATGGGTCAGTGATCATTTTCCTATCATTATGAGGGAGGTTGGTCATGGTTGATGCCACCTGACCCAAGTGCCATAGTAGAAGTTGGACCAGGTGACTGGCCGTCTTTCACCTCTCTCTCTGAACTTGATCCCGCCTTTGTCTGTTTGCCATCAATAGACGATTGTGTGGTTGCAGTGACTGACTGTATCGTCCAGGCAGCTGCTCATTTTATCCCTAAGACCTCGACACGTTTTCCACGGTATCCTCATCCATGGTGGAGTCCTGCCTGCTAGGAGGCATGGAAGGCTAAAAAAACGGGCCTGGGATACCTTCTGACAGTATCCCTCTCTTTCTAACCACATTGTTTATCAGCAGGCCCATGCCCATGCTCGAAAGGTTCGACGTCAAAGACAAAAGGAGTCTTGGATTAAGTTCACTACTAGC
>NW_013666927.1:189052-197193 GCF_000517525.1 Limulus polyphemus
ATGTTGTAGCACAAGATAATTAGTGTGAGGACCATTTTCATTTATATAGTGCTCTGTGAACACAAATTAGTTAGCATAAATCAGTTAAATGACGAAACATTAGGCGTCTATTTACTTGTGACCACTCAGTGTATATGGTATATGACCAAAATAATAAATACAATGTGGCGTCATCTATTGAGTTGTACCACAAACAAAAATATATAAAAATTTCACACTTTGAGTATTCAAGATTTAGACAATTAGAAAAATAACCATTTTATGTGCAACAACCATATCTTTATCACAGAACCACAATTTTAAATAAAAGTACTCTCCTCACAACAAGAACACGATTTCACTATTACGTAAAGGTTTGATTATATCTTTATTGATGTAATTTGTAAATATATTACTAAAAAATGGAGTTCTTAAGAAAACTGTTATTTTTTCAATAAAGGGTACCATTTTTAATATATAAAAAATATTACAGTTTATATCAGCACAAAACGAACACTTTTCCCGTGCAGTACTTCCAAGAAAAACCTTTTTTTTTCAGAAAATGTTCACTTTTTCTGAATGTTTTTCAATGAGGTATGAATACTAGCACAAACAGCCGTAGGACGGCGTTTCTACTGGTATAAATAATTACAGGAAAACAGCCACACAAGTAAAGAGAAGTGGTCATCCTCTTTTACTGATTTCATGTGTTTCATTATTTGTTATTATGTTAAAAAATAGAGGTTCTATTTCAGTATGAAACCCTTTATATTCAGTGTATTGTGGTTGGGTTTGACTAATTTACATGGCATACATTTCCTAAAAACCTTCTGTTATTGAGATCTTAGTTAACTTATATATAGGATGAATTTCACTTAGAAAATGTTTTACTGGTGAGTACTTATTATACTCTCAGTTAGTTTACCAAAATTAAATTTGTGTAAAAGATAAAAGGGAATAAACACATTTTGGTTATTGCAAATAAGTATTTTTGAGGTTTAACTATTCGGTAAGACTGAACATCAGAATTGGCCTTTCTGAGAATAGTGGATGAAGTATCAAAAAATAGTAACAGATAAACTGGTGTGTCCCTTACAAAACAAATTGCCCAACCTTCTGGGCTGGGTGTAGCATGTTGGTTAGTGTGCCTGAGCCGTGAACCTGGCGAATCCGGGGTTCGCGCCTTATTGTCGTAAAAACGCGCACCACACTTTGAAGTCGTGATTTCACTGTGAGGTGAAGATCACATCCCATTATTTAGTCAGACGAGAGTAGCTCAAGATTTGGCAGTTGGTGTTGTTGACTTTCTTCCTTTAGCCTATCAGTTCCAAAATTAGAAATGGCTATGCGCATTTTCATCAAATGACATTGCAGGCACTTGATTTACTGTATAGTTGTTATAAGCAACTGGAAATAACAATAAACATATTGAAATTATCTGGCACTTAAATTCATTTGATACAATATACATGCTAGCTTTACTTGTTGTCATCAGCTCGTGACACTTTGAAACTATCAAACTAATTCAGTGTCAAATATAGAAAATAAAACTTGACATGAAAAACGTCGCTGCAAAGCTGACAGATTTGTGCATTTTTTCTTCATATTTAATCAAATTAGAGTTTGACTAACATCGCGATGAGAATTTCCCGCCGATCGCCAGTTTCTGCATTTTTTAAAGACACACTACTGGCCATTCTCGATGTAAATACAAATCCTATGGAAAAAAAAAAAAGATGCTGAATTCTATCGTATAATCCATTGAAAAACCTTTGATACAAAACACGAAAATAAAACTGGTGTCTGGCAAACGTTTTCTGAAACAGGCTTGGCTCTGTTCAGTAATCAGTGCCATATTAGAACTAGTGCATAAGTTGTTATCGCGTGTGTTTCGAGAGGAAAATCCTGCTGAAAGTCGATCATTAAAACGAACGTATAAAGTTATTATCAGTTCATTTTGATTGAGTAGTCCTTATCTGGAAATACATAAGACTGAAAGAATAATGTCCTTGAAAAAATCAGACGTCCTGTTCGTGGAAGTTTAGTATTTTTCTACTGTAATTAGTATACAGATAAAGGGATACTTGTAAATGAAGTGATGTTAATATTGATATTAATTGTGTACGAACATGTAAATATTACGTTAAAAATGCACCAGATTTCCTTTAAAAGTAACCCATCTCTTTTATCTCCTTTACCCTTTCACCCAGATTATGGTGCCACTCGTGAACTGGCTATGCTTGCTATTAATTTCCAGATTTTTTTTTTTTTTTCAGTCTGACCTCTTTTTGTCTGTGCGTCATTTGTTAAGTGGAATTTTCCTTATACATTTTCCTCCTTTATTATTGTGACTCCCAGGTGGTTTCACAACAGAGTTTGGTATGAGAACAGAATATAACTGGCAATGATAAGTTAATGTGAAACATGTAACTCCGGTAAACAAAGTATAAGTCATGGTAACCTTTTGCTCTAAGTCATTTTTTACTTTAATAAACTGAATTCTCCCGTGCATCCTAGGTTAAAGATATTTTGAAAATAGTACTATTACTTTACATTTTTGCGCAGAGAACAAGCTTTCTAAATTAGCGAAAAGAAAAGAAGTCATTAATAAAACAGTAATAGTTAAACATAATATTTGTAATACAAATCACTATAGAGTAAATTATATGGAGTCTACCTGCCTTTTCAACACATTTTTCTAAACTATTCATGCAACAAATTGCTTGTAGGTTCTTGACTCTGCCGCTTACAGATTCCCTAATACAACCTCAGATTAGTTTATAAATCAACATCTCGCATACAGGATTTTTTCCGTGTTAAAGACCCTCTCTCAATTTCTCTTTGTTCTTGGCTTGTATATCTTTACAAGTGTGGAGACTGTAAGGCTTCATATATTGGCAAAACCAAACGCCACCTACTAGTTAGAGCCAATAAACATATGGGAATTTCCATGAAAACACAAAAAAGTTGAGTAACCCTTGTGTTTCCTCTATATGCCAACATAGTGAAGAAAGAGGACATAAATTTAACCTATCAAATTTCGATATCCTTTGCAAAACCAACACTGATCTGGAATTACTGTTTACAGAAACCCTCCACATCAAACAACATTCACCAACACTAAACAACATGCAATCTTCGTATCAATTGTTTATTACTCATTTCATTCTTATGTTGCTATAGTTTGGATTAAATTACTGTTACTATAGCAATGTATTTTAGTTACTTACTTACGAATGATGTAATTCTTATATTTTGCCTTAGATACTGAAGATGGAATCTATTGAATTCCGAAACGTTTATCTCGGACATTGAGTTATATTTCCCTACGAGTTGCAACAGATATGTCGTGAAGAAAGAGACAAGAAATAAGTTTACACACATAAGAAATATTTAATAACACAATTTACACTACAGTAAACAATATTACAAATACAGTGAATAATAGGACAAGTGATCTAGTATGTATTTAAAGTAAGAAATTTTAGGAATAGCAAAAGCGATGATAAATACTTTAATAAGATAACCTACTCTTGCTAGTTTATGTTTCTACCACTGGATATTAAACTAATAGGAAAAGAAACTACTAAATTAAAGTCCCTCGAATTAAATGTAAACCAGTAAAGTGACTCTTATACTCTGTGGAATTCGAGTTCCTACTCGAATTTCAACAAAACAACTCCAATTTAAAAAATGTTTATGGCGCTTGTTCTAAATAAAGCGAGACTAAAACGAAGCAAAATCTATTCATAGAAGGCGAATATCTCACACTATGCAAAAACTTTAAGAGGTTTTTGTTGAGCAAAACATAAGACTGACTGAAATATATAATGCTGTGGTTTTGGTGTTCTTGCATGAAATTAAAAGAAGCTGAAAGTCACGTAAAATCTGATGCTGGAACTTTAATAAAAGTTCACACTACGTTAAACAAGGGAAATATCAGCAGAAACCTGCATGGGATCTGCTGAACAATTAAAGAAGTAGAAATACACAAAATTTGATGCTAGAACTTTAATAAAAGTTCACACTACGTTAAACAAGGGAAATATCAGCAGAAACCTGCATGGGATCTGCTGAACAAAGTAAAGAAGTAGAAATACACAAAATATGATGCTGGAACTTTAATAAAAGTTCGCACTACGTTAAACAAGGGAAATATCAGCAGAAACCTGCATGGGATCTGCTGAACAACGTAAAGAAGTAGAAATACACAAAATTTGATGCTGGAGCTTTAATAAAAGTTCACACTACGTTAAACAAGGGAAATATCAGCAGAAACCTGCATGGGATCTGCTGAACAATTAAAGAAGTAGAAATACACAAAATTTGATGCTAGAACTTTAATAAAAGTTCACACTACGTTAAACAAGGGAAATGCCAGCAGAAACCTGCATGGGATCTGCTGAACAATTTAAAGAAGTAGAAATACACAAAATCTGAGCTCCTTTATGCAAAGATGAGCTAAAATACTCGATTAATCTTGATTACTTAGCATACCCAAGTTCATATTGTGTATATGTTATCACACTTGACTTGCAGAAAGTATGCAATCTAAAGGTGTTACTACTTGCAGTTATCACCTGTGTTGGATATACAAGACTGTTTAGCTTAATAGCTGTTATTTGGTTTGTTTGGCGATTTAGTATTTAATGATTTTTGGTTTCCATAACAAGAGTCTTAAAAGTCAATTATTTTAAAAGTAACAGTTATGACACACTTGTTACGTAACTCTGTAGAAGTTGTACTTTGTGTATGCAGTTTGATTGTTGTACTAGGCTTTAGTAATATTGTTGACGTCATCTTACTCGAAGCTTCCAAATGCTTCTAGTTATGTATAATATTGTAGCTACTAGAGGACTAGATAGTTCTAGATTTTTCTGTCGCTTGCTATAAACACGTGCAGGTACAGCAAGTTAAGGAAGATAGAAAAAAAAAGTGAAAGAAAACGTGAAGTTAGCCTGCGTGTGAGTGATTAATTAGGTTTACTGGTTGATTTCTGTGGTGTGCTTCATAGTTGTATTGTAACAACAGGGATAGGAATAATAATTTCTCTTGCCAATTAGGTTCTAAAGCAA
Source organism: Limulus polyphemus (assembly GCF_000517525.1). Lineage (NCBI taxonomy): Eukaryota > Metazoa > Arthropoda > Merostomata > Xiphosura > Limulidae > Limulus > Limulus polyphemus. The sequence continues at coordinate 194,107 of NW_013666927.1, forward strand.
CTAAACCAATCTTTGTGGATTTTTGACGAAAAAGAGACAATTATTTAAAGCTCTGTAGCAAGAAACAGAGTAATTCTTCTTGTCAATTGATTTGAAAGTAATTGAATCAGCTTGTGTGGACTCTTGACAAGAAAAGATAATTATTCATAATCTTAGATACAAATCTAATATTCCATAGTGTAAAGAATTTTTGTCAATACGTTTGACTTGTTTTGAATATATCATTTTAAAACAAATGGATTGTGTGCTGTCAATTTATTGTTCGAATTTATCGCCAACAAGTCACATACACTTACTGTAAAAGAATCCCAGCCCATATACAAAACCCTGACATTCTGATTTGCTGACAAGAATAGCTCAGCGCGCTACGTAATTGTTTTGTTATTTCTGAAAGAGAACCAGACCAGTAAGCTTTTACCTTCACATAAAACTCCACTTGCTGTTTAGAGACTCACTTATTCACCTCACTGTGTCCGAAAGGAGAACTATAAAAAATAATGGTATCATAGTGGGGATGAATAAGTTGTAATAGGAATAAAATACAATAAATATTTTGAAAAGCACTGAGGTAAACATTTGTTATCCAAGGACAATGAATTTAATAACATTATTATTGTAATAACAATAATCACACTAGATAGCAAGAAATTTTACACATCTGCTACAACAAACAAACAAAGAAAAATCATTGTCGAGGGTGTCATTTATCTTTGTTGGTTGTATTAGGCGGAAGGGGACTGTCACACATGTGTGATTAACGTAATAGACTAGGTTTTTCATCTCTTTAAGGACTTGTCTTCCAAAAAAGGTACTTATTTAATCGTTTTCAAAGGGAGAGGGGATAGGCCACCCAGACTTCCACAGACTTCTTTTTATGTCATCATCATCCTGGTAGAGATCTGTAAAAACAAGTTCCTTTACCTTTCTCCATGAGCTGTGCGTCAGGTGAAAGAAGGAATCCCAGATAGTCACAGGGTTTTAGAAAACCGTTGACTATTAGCACTGTTGTCATCTCAAGATCATTTATCATCGTAGTAGAGTCTGGTGTGAAACCAAGGTTGCCTGACTTGGTGATTATATGCTCAAGCAATTTCTTATAGACAGCCTAGTTTTTACTAGGCAGAAATGCGGAAACGTAAGACAGTTAAATCACTCAGTGGTTTCGTGATTTCGTAAAACCACGTGCGTGCTCGGCATATCAGTCTTAGTCCCTAATCTGCAACGTATACCATAAGCCGGTTCTTTACCACTGCCATGCATGAGGAATCTAGCTGGGCACCACCAGATGCGGCTGTCCAGATATCCTCAATTACCATATCTGTAAGTGAAACCGAGTCTTTCGGAAAAGTACCACGATTTTGTCTTCGTAGGTTCCGGTAGCAAGTTTCCAGATCACCAATGTTGGCTCATAACACCTCTGAAGCTTCCTAAATTCCTGTATCGGTATCAAGCTGGGCCTGTTGTGCAGGGCGTCCCTAAGCTTAGAAACTTAAACAGCAGTCCTGTCTGCTTCATGACTATTCTGTGTCAATGATGTGGAGTTTTGAAGCTGAAAAAATTACAACAAAAATTAGTATAACATTTAAAAATGAATACATCTTTTAAAACGTAGTTTGGATTAGTTGTTGTTAAGCACAATGTTACATAATGGGCTATCTGTGCTCAGACCACCACGAGTTAGTATCGAAAACCAAATTTTAGCGTCGTAAACTTGCAGACTTCCCGCTGAGCCACTGGACGGCTTAAAAAAGTTAGTACAATCTTTTAAAAGATTCAGTACAACCTATTAAAAAACGTATATTGATAACTGCCGTTACTTCACCCTTAGAGTTGTCTGTTGAGTGCAAGTCTACAATATTCAGCTTCATTTCACATACATGTATCCAGTATAGTGCTTTTGTCTCTCTCGTTTCGTTGTGATAACCTCATCCCACAAAGCTCTATATCATATGACAAAGCTCATATGGAACTGATTTCAAGATGGAAAATGATCATGTTTTTATGCTGCACTGGAACTTGTGCGCGTTCTAAGTTCTTGGCAAAAAAGAAAAATCTGCTCATATAGTCCGTTTTAAGAATTTGCACTATATCTTGTATTTCCCTTGCATTCTTTTAAGATGGTCTTTCTGAAAACTCTTTATACAAAATGCCAAGAATAATTCTTCATATTAACTTTCCAATCAGAATTGTTTGTTTGTTTGTTTGTTTTTTAATTTCGCGCAAAGCTACACGAGGGCTATCTGCGCTAGCCGTCCATAATTTAGCAGTGTAAGACTAGAGGGAAGGCAGCTAGTCATCACCACTCACCGCCAACTCTTGGGCTACTCTTTTTACCAACGAATAGTGGGATTGACCGTCACATTATAACGCCCCCACGGCTGAAAGGGCGAGCATGTTTGGTGTGACGGGTTGTAAAATAGTAGTCCAAGAGCTTGCGGTGGATATGCCTTCTCTGTAGTCTTTCACTGCTAAGTCGGGGACGGCTAGTGCAGGTAGTCCTCGTGTAGCTTTGGGCGAAATTCAAAACACACCAAACCAATCTTTTTTGTCGCCAAATGGTGCAAATTTTATTGAAAGAGAGAAAATTGTTTGTAATTTTTTAAACAATTGGATAGAAAAAGTATTGTTTAATAATTAATCTGATTTATCACAAGATTTTATTTTTATTGTTTTAATGGCAGAACATGGAAAATATCGGACAAATAAGAAATCTATAAATACAATTATTAGAGTAGTACTTATAAAATAATGAGCTTGTATCCATATTAAATTATTTAAAAAATCGAAGGTATTATGTACAAATTTTAATGTTGTTACATATTAGAATTTCAAATGGTCTGAAACCGAGCTAAATGATACTTTAGATTTAGTAGTTAAATTGTACTTTGGATTTAGCAGTTAAGTAAAACCCGATATATAGTCAGTTTATGATATTTGCCAACAAAATTGATACACACAAATACGTTTTAATATACACAGCGTGGTCACAAGTAAATAGAAACCACCTTTTCAGAAAAAATGAAATATTTCAGTCATATTCACACGAATTGATATATTTATAATTTAATTAATATCTAGTATATCTTC
>NW_013666927.1:198193-203983 GCF_000517525.1 Limulus polyphemus
AGCCCTCGTGTGGCTTTGCGCGAAATTCCAAAACAAACAAACAAACAAAACTTACTCTCTAACAACGTGATTCAACCGTAATATAATAACGCCCCCCCCATAGCTGAAAGGGCGAGCATGTTCGGTGATGGGATTCAAACTGGTCGATTGTCCTAGCCACCAGGGCCTTGCCAGGCCTTCGGGTTTGACAAGATGAAACATTGTCAATCAAAATGAAAGTATTTGATGACCATTTTTATTAGTGCTATATAACTGCAATAGTTTTACTTTACTGATTAAGAATTTACATCTCAGCTCGCATGAATGGTCAGTATTTTTTCTAATCTCATAACAATGAACTGAAGGGAATTTGTACAGTTTATAAATGTTTTTTTTTCTTGTCATAGATATAATATTACCAAAACCAATTGTTGTTACGTGTTTCAAACAATTCAGTATGCTTCTATTTATTCTGATCTTGAATATATTTATGCCTGCCTTTCTTTTTATTTGATATTGTGTCCACCGATCTATACTTATCTGTCTCTTTTTGCCCGTGGGCTTAGTTGTATTTATCTTTTGATTTTATCTACGTAAGTAACCGTATGTCTGTTTGTATTTCTATTTTTTCTATCTGTCTATACTCATTTGTGTTGCTCTTTGTATCTGTCAGTCTATATTTATCTATGTTCGTCATTGTATCTGTCTGTCTTTACTCCCTTATGTTCCCCTTCTATTTGTATTTAATCATTTGTGTTTCCCTTTACATGTCTGTCTTTACTCATTTGCTTTGCTCATTATATCTGTCTGTCTTTACACATCTGTATTTCCCCGTGAATCTGTCTGCCTATAATTACCTGCGTTATTTTTTGTATCTTATGTCGGTATTTATCTGTTTCTCTTTTTATCTGTCTATCTATACTTATCTGTCCCCTCTTTGTCTACGTATCTTTCTATTTTTTTCAACTCTATCTATTTTTTTTATATCTTTCAATTAATGTCGCATTAGTATTCCAAACAAATCACGTGCTGATGTAATCATTGTATGTGAACCAAACTTTGAAAATATCCCGCATCACATATTTTCCCTGTTCAACAGGCGAGCGTTATCTCCGTGAAACGTTTATTCTCACATATCATAAGTTTTCCCTGTTCGACGGACAGTGTTCATCCCGGTGGAACGTTTACTCTGACAGCTGGTCTCATTCCACAACTTCTAAAACACCTGAGAGGTGGGAGAAACGGAGCGTGCTTCGTGGTTACGCTAATTCTAAACCTTGCGTCTCTTTATGACTGTTGGTAAGGAAGGATTTTTATAAGGTCGCCTTTTGACCTATCATTATTGCTTTTCTTGGAGTGTAATAAATGCGTATCAAATTAAGTAAGATATAAAAATATGACCACCTTTTACGAATCACTAAATTTGCTAACTAAATAACTTTAGGGATAAAGAAAATTAAGGATTCATATAGATATATATAGCCGTAGTTTTTATCAAGTGGTATTCATAGTTTCGGAATAAAGGGTGATTATCTTAGACTCGTGTTGTGTTTAAAATGATATCACAATATAATGTGTTTTAAAATATCAATGCCAAAGAATAATGTTTGCACAATGACTAATAAACTAAGTTTAAACTTCTTAAGTTTCACCGTTTTCATTATCAACTCAAACTTAAAATGTAAAATTTTGTAAGTAGTATAATTTTGGTATTATTTGCTTAAGTCGTAGATGTAATAAGCGCTGGTATCCAAATGGCTTTTCTTGAATAATACCCTAGTGCCAGAGATTCTCAACTTTTCCTCCATCATTAACCCCCTCGGCTTGATGCATTTCTCCATTGACCCCCTTACGTCCATACAAAAAATTCATAGCCATTATAAAGGGACAGAAAAACAAGAAGGTCAGAAAAAATATATATATTATTCAAATTTTGCACAAAAATAGCACACACACACATTCTTAGCATTCTCTCTCTCACACACACATTCCTAGCATTCTCTCTCTCTCTCTCTCTCCACACACACACACATTCCTAGCATTTTCTCTCTCTCTCACACACACACACACATTCCTAGCATTCTCTCTCTCTCTCTCTCACACACACATTTTTACAAAATGAAATTTAATTGAATTATTATTCAATCATCGGGTACATCAATTATTTACCCCCTGCCATGTAATTGTTTACCCCAAGGGGTAAATTTACCCCTGGTCGAGAATCACTGCCTTAGTCAAGGGTATAATTTAAACATAGGTTACAAAAATGTGTTGCTTACTTCTAAAATGTTACCGGTTGAAACAAAGTGGTTGAAACCCATCATTAAGTACCAAAAAAAAAAAGCAAAAGGACGTTGCCAGTCATAAGCTTGACGAAAGTGGTTGAATTGAATTAATTTGAGTTACAGAATAATTTAAATGGTGTGTGTATATACAGTTAGTTGGAAACTTGCCCACTATTAAACTCTTCTTAAATATGAATGATTGGCACTTGTGTTATATTGTCTAAGGTTTAATAAATAATTGAAACCACCGTTTCATATTTACACAACTAAAAAAAAGTATTGAACAGAGCTGAAGGGTCAAAGTATTGATATTTGGCGTGATGTAATATAATAGTTGACTAAGGAATTATGGAAATACAAAAGGCAATGTAACATCACGTAGCAGTAAAAAAATATATAAATTAGTGCGTCTTGTAGATAATTCCTGAAAATGACATAGAGGACGTCGTACATGTAAAGTGTATTTTGAAAGTGGAAGCCGTTGACGGCTTCAATTACGTTGTTAAAATTGTGTAAATATGACACGTTGGTTTTAATTATTCATTAAATTTTAAACTTTTTTTATTCAAGAATCCTCCTATATTTCTGTAACAACGCGGCCCTCTGAGCGTGAATTTCATATTTAAAACATAGAATTACTTTTGATCTGCCGATAAATGAGGAAATATTTCGATATTTTATTTTACAATTGTAATTTGTCGATTTTTGAAACAAAGAAAAGTAAAAAGTAATATTTACCACATGACTTGTCTGGAATGTTAATAAAAAATTATGAAGTAATTTTCAGTTTCAAGTTTAATACAAAATGGCAGCAACTTTGTGATATTTTGAGTGTAATTACTTGAACATTATATTCAACTGTTTAAGTTTGTAATAGTACTACCAAATCAAATGAAACTATGTTTCTTATTCTACTGATTTAACAGATATTTTCTACTGCAGTTTATTGAAGTACATCTTCCTCATGTGGCCAGGTGGTTAGGGCATTCGACTCGCAATCTGCGAGTCGGGGTTCGAATCCCCGTCAAACCGAACATGCTTAATCTTTCAGCTGTGGAGGTGATATAATGTGACGGTCAATCTCACTATTAGTTGGTAAAATAGTAGTCCAAGAGTTGGCGGTGGACCGTGTTGACTAGCTGCCTTCCCTCTAGTCTATCACTGCTAAATTAGGGACGGCTAGCGCAGATAGCCCTCGTGTAGCTTTGCGCGAAATTCAAAACAAGCAAACCCTTTTCTTTGCATTTGAGCTCTTCTGCTTCTTTAGTTGCTTTATAACAAGAAACACTTTTTATTTGTAAACACATTAGTTTGCAGCCTTGTGAGGTAAAATATCACATCATTAGTGCTTGAATAGTGCTTGGCCTCCTCTTTGTAGTGTCTTGTGAAGCTGTGGTCCTCTTGGAGTCATTTTATAACTATTGCTGGGCCAACTAATTTTTTTGGCTTTCAGTTCATCTAATTTGATCTCATAAGTTTTTAATCAATGTACACACAGTCTGAATGTCCATATATCACATTTTTTTCTGTAAACAACTTAGAAATGTTCTATAATCTGATGCACTTAAGTTCTGCTACTGTGTGGTTACACGATTATCACTGGTTCATTTTGAACAATAAATGCACAATTCGTAATCAGTTGATTTGTTGTTGTTGTTGTATTGGCTGGTATAGATCAAAAGATGTGAAAAATGCAAACTGAAAAAACAAAAACATTTTGATTACATATATATAGTATGAGCCATCCGAAAACTCAAGGGGAGTTAGTGTCAGTTTAAAATTCCAAAGTTTAGTGTCAGGTCCCCCATTGAGTCAGCGCAAGTTTACTAAAATCCGGGGCTCGATTCTTCGCGTTAGACAGAGCACACTGTGTAGTTTTGCACTAAAACCACCACCACCACAACAACAAGCAGGTGTTGGACAGAATTTTCTGGTGTTGCGCCCTATCTCAAAGCTCAGGCTAAAACATTATTATTCTTCATATATATTGCCTTCACATGAAAGATAATGTCAAAGTATCTGATATATTAAAAGTAGAAATCGTGATTACTTACTATCTGGCATAATTTAGGGAAAAGACTTCCAACGTCGAACGGAGCAAGTAAAGTTGGTTACATGTATACTTTGGTGAATATAATTCAAATATTTCGTCTAAAAGTGTTTACAACAACATTTAACAATGTTGTAATAATTTAACAGTAAGCCATTATATTATATTTTATGCCCCCAGTGGCACAGCGGTATGTTTGCGGACTTACAACGCCAGAATCCGGGTTTCGGTACCCGTGGTGGGCAGAGCACAGACAGCCCATTGTGTAGCTTTGTGCTTAATTACAAACAAACAAATTATATTATATTAGTCTCCATTTAAGATAACAGCACCTTAGAGCCCATAGTCACATTTATCGTACTAAATATCCTCATACAAAAGGTCAGCTCATAAAATGAAAAAGGAACTTGTCACAACTCTTAACTTAGTAAAAATATATTAAAGGTTGCTTTTCTTTTTCATCAAAGGACTCAAAAACCCTATAAATATTAGTCAAAATACTTATTCATTGTTTGTGGTGGGTCAGCGGTAACAACGCTGAAATCCAGGGTTCAGTTTCCCGTAGTGGACTGAGCGCAAATAGGCCATTGTGTAGAATAAGATATTTTGGTACAAAACGGCAGCCGCCTTGAAACCCAAGGTAGTTAATACATCTATGTTCTATTTTATAATATATTTACTATGAATATAACATGAGTATAGATAAAAAATTAGATTAGAATCACTTTTCTAAGTAACATAGAATTTAAGATATTCGACAGCAATTTTGAAACTAAAGGTGGTGGCCAAATCAGCCCAAGAAAAAAATGTTACTAACGGAATTCTGGACTTGTGGAGTATAAATGTTCTAAATAAATACAAGTTTTTACTTGATAAAAAAAATTAAACGTTCCAAAAACTGACATATCGGAACAATTTATGCCATTGCTAATGTTTATAACATCTGTTGTTACTTGAAGAATCACTGTGTTGAGTGATAATTATTGTCATGCTATGCCGTAACATTTTCACCAAAGGTATAATTCATGCCGAATACAGTAATTCTGCGGTCACTCTTGACACTGTTATTCAACGTGAACTGTATATTTACTGAAGAAAAAAGCAACAAGAAGAACAAAAAAAACTGCGCTATTATTGGGGCATTGACATTATAGTTTCCTTGTTGACTGTTACGCCACTTTTCAATGAACAAAAACAGTTTGAAGTGATTCAGTAATACTCCAAAATCGATGCTTCTCAGAAGTGCACGGTTTCTACAAAAGTTGATTCAAGCGTCTAAGGTTGTTGATCGATGAATGGTTCTGACGTAGAACGGTTACATCAAACATTACTTTTATATCAGATTTATAGCATTTATTTCTAAGGCCATGGAATGTGCGGTGATAAACAAAAAAAGTTAATCTCAAACGAAAAGCCCCCCAGTGGCACAGCGGTATGTCTGGTGACTTACAACGCTAGAAACCGGGTTTCGATACC
>NW_013666927.1:204026-210751 GCF_000517525.1 Limulus polyphemus
CAAACAAACTCAGACGAAAATCCAAAAATGTAAAATGTTATTTGGTTTACAAAAAGAAAACTATTAAATCAAATTATGAAGTATTTAGGTATGGAAAAAAAAAGGACATTTCCTAAGCCTTCCAGATTCGTAATCAAGTATTACTACACTTTACCTGAAAACTCAATGCTAGAATTCAGGTATAAATAATAGTCAAGAAGTTTCGTAATTTAAGTGATAAGTTACAAATCTAAAAACGTGCACAAGAAATTGAAGAAGTGTCAGATATATATATTATAAAGTTGTCATAGACAACACAAAGTCACTTAATTGTTACGACTCAACCAGATGAGTTTGTTAACCTAGAGAAAACGTTACTAAGTCTGTTTGTATATTTAGCTTATACCATTTAACCTAGTGCTGTGAAAGGCCAATAATCTCTTTACACATTAAAAAACATTTTATTTACTTGTTCATTTTTTATATTATTATTATTGTTTGAAATAATCCTTTGGTTTGAAGTAGGCCATCACTGACCTTAATAGGTTTTCTTCTCGAAGAAACGTTTTCGTTCTTCAAACAGTAAGCTTGTTGAAAAGAGGTAGAATGACTTTTGTTGTTATATGAACACGTCTGTTTGAATAGGGTTGTAAACTAAACAAGTTTGTACAATACGGAAGGCTTATATAGGACTAAATCTTCTTAAGCCTCCATTTGTTTCTAATCATTATTCATAAATGTATACTGTTATAAAGTCCTTAGATTTGCATGTGTTTTTTTGGCATGCTTACATGTACATTTTCCCTTCTAGGTTTTTGCTTACATTTCAAATAAATTCACATTTCTTTTGTTTAGTTTCTGAATGGAGAAGCATACCTTATCAAGACACCAATACAATTATTTAATAAGTTTCTGCATACATTCATATAAACACACACACACACATATATATATATATATATTTATACAGAACATATCTCTCAATTAACAACACATAGTAAATAATTTATATTTATTTACAAATATTATTGTTAGTTAATAATTTTTCATAATTTTGAATAATCTAAAGTTCAAAATGCATACAGTGTACATGAAAACAGGAATGTCAATTACTCAAAAATCCGAATGGAAGGCAATACCTAATAATTTTTATTGCTGATAAAGCAGTATACGTACACGCATTTCCTAGGTTATACACCTGTAACAGTTGTATGTGTTTGTGTTAAGTAACTTACAGGTTGTACAATAAAAATAGGGACCACAGAAAAGTCCAAAATATTATTCGATATATGTATCTACAGAAGGTTGAGTACGTTATATACAAATGTGCTGGTGGAACGGAATGTATCAGAATTACACTTTGACATTGATACCACCATAAAATGGTCGCTTTTGGGAAGGGTACGTGAAAATTATTTCCAGTGCAAAATGTTAATACACACAGAGCATGAGGATATGGTGAGTTCGGGAATTTAGAATTTCCAAGAAGGGAAATCAAAGGAATGTGTATCAGCTCAACTTGAAGCACCAGGTCTATCCAGAAAGAGTGCGGCGTCGTGTAACAGGTGAGAATCCACGAACACAAACGTCACTGGCAAAAGCCGTCCACGTGCCTTTGGTAACAGTACTCAACATAGTCAAGTAGAAGGATCACCGTCTGGAAAAAAAGTGACACATGTCACGTGTACACAGTTTGCTTCCATGAGATATCCATTCAACTGTCGTATACCCGAAGCTGCTGGAGAATGAAATGGTTATCGGTGCTAAACGTTACACGTGTTAAATGAATAATGCATAACTAAATGTATAAGTAAAAACTTACACTTTGAAAAATTAGGCGTAAAATTGGTTAATTAAATTTTAATTTTTTGAAACTGAAAGAAAATATTGCTGGATAAGAAATTTGTTAGCTAAGGCCTAACAATTAAATAGTAGATATTCAAATGATATTTTTTACAGATAAAAGTCTGATAGTTAGCATGCTTAGACTGTGTATACGAGGGTTCATAATCCGTGTTCTATTGCCACTAAAACGCGCTCCGCGCTGGGACTGTGGGTGCTTTATAAAAATGACAGTCAAATCCTATTATCAGATAAAAAATGCTGTATGTTTTAAACTAGATGTACTTTAAGAGATCGTAAAAGGAAAAATTGAAAACTTCACATGACACAACATGATCAGTTTCGGTATATCCATCCTATTTACCAACTTGTGAAACACTATAAATACTCTTGTAATAGCTTGAAAGTTATAGTAATATGAAGGAACGCGTCCAACTGACAGTCTTTGCGATAACAGAACTCATAATATAACCTTCTGTTATCAACATAAGATATATATTACCAACAATGAGAAGGCGATTTAGCCTTGGGCTCGACTATCTCTAATAACCTCTATATAGATAACACGTTTAAAACAGACGCTCAAATCCCTGGGATTTGTCTGAGTTATGCATGTTGACGTTATGATTGTAATATGGCAACATACCGATTATAGATAATAACTGATGAACCACTAAACAGACTACATCCCGCGTTGGAAGATAGGGGGGGGGGGTAACTAACTGCCATACCTATACACTCAATAAAGAAGAAATCCCCGGGATTTGTCTGAGTTATGCATGTTGACGTTATGATTATAATATGGCAACATACCGATTATACATAATAACTGATGAACCACTAAACAGACTACATCCCGCGTTGGAAGATAGGGGGTAACAAACTGCCATACCTATACACTCAATAAAGAAGAAATTCAAGAAAGACAACATACCAAGAATAAGCAGGAAAGTATATTACAGACTCACAGCCATATTTCCTTATGTCAAAGGTCTTTCTCTCTCAAAACATACATAAGATATGTAAACATCATAAATTCAGAACAGCACTTAGAAGCCAAAATAAAATACGACCGCAGTTAGTACATATAAACAACCTAAAGAACAAATACGGATCTAAACGCCATTTACAACATCCCTTGTGAATATGACTCCAATACATTGGAATTCGGGGCCATAATAGATATTCAAGACTGTAATACCGATCTATCTACAATAGTCCATCACATCAGAGAAGAAGACCGTACAATAAAGTAAAATAATACTAAACAAACAGGATATGAATGACACACGAAAAGAGATAAAAGAAGCAGTCTACAACCACCTAACATATAGGACACTTAGCTAACTCGGCATAGAAGTCAGCAAAACTTATATACCGCCCTTGAAAGCATTAGAATAAGTAAGTTGATGAAAATTCTAATGGGGGGAAACCCCAGATGAATGTATAACACTCCAATCTATCTCTATTAAGAAAACCCAGGATCGAATCTCAGCTACTACCGTCACTGAAAAAAACCTTTTCCAGGTAGCATATTAGTGGTCGAAACGTTGGGTAAAACTAATTAGTACCTAATAACATATGGAAGCTCCCCGCCCCCAGTGGCACAGTGGTATGTTTGTGGACTTGCAACGCTAGAAAGCGGATTTCGATACCCGTGGTGGGCAGAGCACAGATAGCCCATTGTGTAGCTTTGTGCTTAACTACAAACAATTTGTTTTGGAATTAAGCACAAAGCTACACAATGGGCTATCTGTGCTCTGCCCACCACGGGTATCGAAACCCGGTTTTTTGGCGTTGTAAGTCCGCAGAAATACCGCTGTGCCACTGGGGGGGGGGGGCAACCACAAACAGACTAATGGAAAAATATTTACTAATTAATAATATCATGGCAACAAATGATTAACACCGAGTTCCATTAAAGTTTTTGATAATAATCCAAACATCTAGTTTTTAAATGTAGCCTTTTCAAAAATTACTTAGCTGATTCCTTCAGTAATATTGAATTTTAGGATATATTTGTTATTGAAATGTTTCTTTGATCTGGTTTTTTTTGTCCCTATTGAATTATCTTCCTATTTATGCAGGAATTTTTGACCACCATACTGAAAGTTGACCTTCACGTGCTACCATCATGCCAATTCAGTCTTCGTCTACGATAACGAGTGGAGAATTTTCACCCATCGTTAATTTTTACAGGGGTAGAAGTATCTTCATCACAGGAGCTTCAGGATTTGTGGGCAAAGTAAGTAACTTTTATAACCTCTTCCATGCGACACATGATGAAGATATATATATGTCGTCATTTTCTACAATACTAATAATATAAACGTGCTAGAAACTAAATCAAATCAGTGAATAATTTTTGTGCTTTAATTGCCACAAGAAACTAGATGCAAAATTCCAAGTTTGCCTAATTTAAGTCTCGTTGAAGTTATAAAAACATCATAGGTGCTATTTTCACCAAGGAAGTGTAGATACAACAAATATTGGGCAGTGTTTCCAGCAGAAAAAACAAATAAGCTCGTCGTAATAACGGATGCTGTTTTCACGAGGGAAGTTTAGGTACAAAATATTAAGTACTATGTTCAGCAGGAAAAGGTTAGCTCAGTAAATCATAATACTATCTTCACCGGGGAAGTTTAGGTACAGCAAATATTGGGTACAGTCTCCAGCAGAAAAAGGTAAGGTAGGCTCAGTAAATCATAATACTATCTTCACCGGGGAAGTTTAGGTACAGCAAATATTGGGTACAGTCTCCAGCAGAAAAAGGTAAGGTAGGCTCAGTAAATCACTGTACTATTTTCAGCTCCTTTCACCAGGGAAGTGTACATACAATAAAATCATATATGCTACTTTCAGTGGGAAAGAGTTAGTGCAGAAAATGCATGGGTTTTATTTTCATCACGAAAAGATATGTGCATCAAACCACGAGTTTTGTTTGCAATACATAAAAAGAAAAAAAAAGATTGGTGTTGGAAGAACATATATATCTACACGTATGGAAGTCTAGTCATATTGTTTTTGTCAATCATGGAAATATTAATGATTGGGAGTTTAATCAAAGTTACACTTAGGTATGACGCTACTACCAATATCACGTATCACGGTAGGTGGAGTATACATAGAGGACATTGTAGAGTCTTGTCATTCAATGTAGCTATAAGCTTTTACTTTTTACCCCCCATGACCATATTCTTTAGCATTATTATTATTTACCTTCTTCTTCTTGACTTGTCTAAAAAGATGACGTTGCATTCAAAGTTGCTGAACAACTTGTTCTTGTGCCCTTGTTAGGAATTTCTTTAGAACCACCTACAAGTTTACATATTAAAAGCCCACAACCTATTCGCTAATCATTCAAAAGTATTAACTAGGTCATTCTTCTAATATTGAAATTTCTTAATATGGTAAAAGAACGCAGTTATAGCCGTGCAAAGTTTATTAAAAGGCGTCCACTCCCTCCAGGGTTTGTCATTTTCAGTCATTTTCTCTGAGATATGCATCTGTCCGAATACTAGGATTTTGGTGGTGTTAGTTTTTAGGAACAATTGCCGTTATGTTTAACTTTATCCAATAATTATTTAAGGTTTTTCTGAGTCAGGCAGTAGTGCCATGTCATTAGCATACAATCGATCAGTTGTTGTCTTTCATGGCAAAGTCTACTTGAAGTCAACCACAGCCTCTCCAATGAGACAGTTTGTATACAGGTTTAAAACGTTATGGATATAATCCGGCATCTTCTGCTACTCTAACATAGTCTCTTGGTTCAAATTAAGACTTTCAAGAAGTCCATTGAACATTAAAGTACAAACCTTTTAGCTTTATTTTAATTTACAAGTATAGCAACTGATTTTATACTTGTCTTATTAACAGTTACAACTACATAAACAATTCTGTAATTTGATTAAAATATTTCAAGGATTGATCTATTAAAGGAATACAAAGCGAGAGCCAAACCAGAGAGATCAGGTGAATTTTTACCTGTATATGTACAGTGAAATCCTAGAACAGAGGTACATTAATAAGCCATTAGCATCTCATTTCACAAGATTTATATTTATAAAAGATAATACTAACCATTGGTGTTGCATTTCTTGAAATAGTAACGTATTTCCTGATGTTAAAGAAAGACTGAAGACTTATTTTAAGAAACAAAACTTTCTTCGTAGTGGTAAAAGTCAGAAACTCAACATTAACAACTTAGTTTGGATTTTATTTAATTTTTTTCAGGAACTCAACATATTTTCTGTTCCCAGGTGAGACAGCGGTAAGTCTTCGTATTTACACTAAGATCAGGAGTTCGATTCCCTTCGGTGGACACAGCAGATAGTCCGATGTGGCTTTGGTATAAGAAAACACAAAAACATGTTAAGTTAGTGAAAAGAATGATCACAATCACGAGAATCGCGATTCTCAAGAAAACGCATAGGGAATGTTTTTTTTTTTATGAAAATTAATCTCATCGACAGAAAGTGACCTAGTGATTAGCATTCGTGGACTGTGAATTTTAATATTCATGGCTCGCGTCCCTTTAATGCAAATACGTGATTGCGAGTGCGCTATAATAGTGACGGTCAAATCCCACTAATCTGTTAGACAATAGTAGCCCAAGAGTTACTGATGGTTGCTGTTGTCTAAATGCTTTCTCTCTAGTTTATCAATTAGAAATTAGGTTGGGTATGCGCAGATAGCTGTTGTGTAGCTTTTCGCGTAAATACTAAAAAATAAAGTTAATTTGTGTGGCCATACACAAGCAGAACTACTGAGAGCACTGATTGTACATTGAAATACACTTTATATTTTGGTTTGATATGTTTCTGATTTTGCATTCGAAATAAGACAGGCCCGGCATGGCCAGGTGGTTAGGGCGCTCGACTCGCAATCTGAGGGTCGCGGGTTCG
>NW_013666927.1:211089-217685 GCF_000517525.1 Limulus polyphemus
CGCGAAATCCATAACAAACAAACACTATTTAAATCGGACTAAATCGGATGCCTAGTCTCCCAATTACGATTTATAACGGAACGAATGATAAAGGAAAATAATATTGCTCTTTCACAGTTGCCCCTCAGTGGCACAGCGGTATGTCTGCGGACTTCCAACGCTAGAATCCGGGTTTCTATACCCGTGGTGGGCAGAGCACAGATAGCCCATTGTGTAGCTTTGTGCTTAATTACAAACAAACGAACAAACTTTCACAGTTCTTTTTATTCGAATTAGTTTCAGTTCATGTAATTTTGTGTCATACTTTAAAGAGGGGCAATAAATGTAATAAACTTTGGAATTTAAATTTAAGATCTTGCACTATATATGTGTGTGAATAATAGTACATATTACAGGTCATGCATCGTTAAGCACCCCGCCCAGTTTTTTTTTTCAGGAATTCCTCTCCTCCTCCGCCGATGTCTTTGGAATGTGGGTAAAAAATAATTTTCCGGGATCATTTTTAATCTCCAAATCATCCCTAAGTCTCTTGAAATATCTGGTGTCCAGTACAGCCCTTCTACCGGACAGCCAATGTACACAATTTATAAAATCTGAGGGGAAAAAAACAGCAACCAAATATTGAATCTGTCATCTTGAAAAGATCATCGTGTATTCCCGTATTGTCCAAAATTGTAATTCAAATAAGATGTTCTTGTTATCAACTTACAGAAAAATACTTGTCAAACAAAAGAGTATATGAGATGAAATAATTTTATGGATCTAGACCAGTGCTTCACAACTGGGTGAATGGTTCACCTAGAATCAGGGTTAATGACAATGATGGGGTGAATGACAAGATGAGTGAGTATTATCAATTATACAACAAACTGAAGAGCAAACATGTCATTAGTTATTATCATTTATTCTAGTTGTAGTTTGATAAATACATTTATTTTTTGTTGCATTCATTCTAGTTGTTGTTTGATGTATATTTAAATTATAAAAAGAATTTTGCATTTTAATTTAGTACTTTTTTTGTCTTTTTTCGAACTGGGGTGAGAGAGCTGTTGTGAAAAACGTATAGGGGTGAAGGATATTGGAAATGGTTGAGAAGCACTGGACTAGAGTATAAATCAGTATCACGTCGTTTTGTTAAAATATGACTAGCGTACATTTCTTTATTCTTAATATAATGATTTTTCCTGGCAGTATTCTGAAAATGGAAATCTGGTTACCATATTAATAATTTAGAAATAATATTTAATAAGTAGGGAGCGCTTTGTACATTTTTTCTTAACGTTTTCTATTTAAATATTTGTTAATTACAAGTTACGACTTTCACAGTAAGGAATAATATTTTTTTTAGAACAGGTACGACGTTTCGATCACTGGTGCGATCATTCTCTAGTGCACAAGTTTTAGCGGTAAAGAAGGTTTTACTATTTAAATCAACATTCAACAGTCACTGTTTGAATGTTTTAAAATTTATGTTAAATTTCTAATAGAAAAAAGAACAAGACACGTTACCTTTCGACCATCGTGAATCCCCCGGAGGGATGGCAGTAAATTTACAGATTTACAACGCTAAAATCCGGGGGTTCGATTCCCCGCGATGGACACGGCAAATAGCCCAATGTGGCTTTGTTCTAAAACAAACAAACGAACATCAAGAATGGAAATACGTTCTTGGTTGTAAATTTTCCTTATCACAGAAGCTACGCATTTTGACGAGAAAAACAATATGTGAGTTCCGGGCGTTTCTTACGTAGATTTTTCACTCGTCATTGAGTTAGACCGGTTTGAAGGATTTCACCCCTTTTCAGTAACTTTAAACAAGGCTTTCTCCACGTTTCAGTTCTGTTTTTTTAAGGCTGTAATAAGGTATATATTAAGGAAAACTTTTCAAGAAGGAAATGAATGTAAAGAAAAAGTTAATTTACAAGTTGCATGTGACACCCGCTTCAGTCACGAGTTTTCCTCGTTCAAATTAAACAAAAGTTGATCATGTTAGTTGATAAGTAAGAAGCGTTTTTAAATTTTTCCTTAACGTTTACAACCTTTTCTGTAACGTTTTCTATTACGATTTTTACGGCAAGGAAGACTATTTTTTAGAACAAGTACGACGTTTCAATCACTGGTACGATCATTTTCAAGTACACAATCTTTATCGGCAGCAAACACTCAGATCTACATATAAGTTGTAATAAGCCAGTTGACCCAGAATAAAACAGACATATTTTTAACACTTGTTACGGTGTGAACGCCTTTTTCAAGCTGGCGAAGCATGATTATAGTTAATTATGCTTGTCACAAGAAATTAATATTAGGCCTATTATATTTTAAACACTACATCTAGTCCCATAGGGATTTTCAAGAATTGGAAAAGTGTATAATAATTGTGTTTCAGCCACACTATTTTAGTCATATCCAATTACACTTTACAAAACCGCCACTCAGTGTGTTATGTCCGTTAAGACAGGTGACACTTGTATCTTAAATAAAAAAAGGATAATGTTTACAAACGAATAAAATTAGAGAAGAAAGGTATAATTTTATTTCTTGTCCCAAGACTTTATTTCTGTTCCATTTCCATCCGGGTTATATCCATGCTTTCTGAGAGCCGTGGGTCGACAATTTCTGGCAGCATGTAAAGTATTCATAACTTTAGAACTGTTTTATATTTATTAAAAATTCGTTATTTTTGTAATTATCTAAATATTCATCGCCCATTAAATCCACTCAACTCGCAATCTGCGGGTCTCGGCATCGAAGTCACTGAAGCTGCACTGACCTTTCAGCAATGAGGGAATTATGAAGTTACAGTCTATGTATTTGTTGGAAAAAAGTAGCTTAAGAATTAGCGATCTGTGGACTTGACTAGTTACCTTCCCTGTAGCCTATGACTTTAAAAGTAGAGACGTTAGAAACGATTAGCGCAGATAGCCATAGAGTAGCTTTACTGCGAATTTCACCGTACAAACTTTAGAAATGTTTTGTTTCTCAAAATTAGTGTTTTTTCATAACTATTTAAATATATATCGTCTTTTGAACACGCTCCCTAGTAGCTCAATGGTAAGCCTGTAGGATTATAACGCTCAAAATCTGATTTCGATACCCGTGGTTGGCACAGCACAGCTCATTGTGTAGCTTTGTATTTAACAACAAACAAATAAAAACAAAAACAAATTCGAACACAATTATAAAGATATGCCATAATATATTTGTTTAAAGTTTTCGAATCTCCGTCCCATTAAACATGCTCCCCCTTTCAGCTGTGGGGGCGTTATAAAGTAACGGTCAATCCCACTATTCGTTGGTAAAAGAGTAGCCCAAGAGTTGGCGGTGAGTGGTGATGACTAGCTGCCTTCCCTCTAGTCTTACACTGTTAAATTAGGGATGGCTAGCGCAGATAGCCCTCGTGCATCTTTTGCGCAAAATTCAAAACAACCAACCAACTAATTTGTGATATTTCTAGTGGTGTTTGCAAAGTTGTTTGAACTGAAGTCTTTCAATTAAGTAAGAGAGCAGACTTAGTGAAGATGGAAGTTAGTCTGTGCCAATCCTTTTCCCCAAATACACCACAATATTCAAACTTGTTAGTTTCAGTGCAGGTTTTGTTTTACGAAGCAGAACAAGAACTACGGAGTTACACGAACAGATAAAGAATCCATAACATTCACGTAACAAATATCCATTGCTACTGTTCAAACTCTTCAAAGACACACCCTAATCTGGGTTTAAATGAAATCACAGTGTCTAATTTTTCTCTTTGTCTTGATGTTTTTAATATCTGCCACAAGAGCCAGCCCAGCATATTTTAGTACCGAGCCTAGGATGGTCAACAGGGGGGTCATTCTGTAAACTGGTGATTTACGGTTATTTCAATAGATCTCGATGAATGAAACTCGGCACAACTTGTAAAACTGTAAAACAAACAAAAAACAACTAAATATTAATGAAAATATGGCAGGATGAAATCTGTATGGATTATACTGTGGTGTTACCTTACTGGGTATTATACCATCCTTCTTATATTTACTCTTCATTGTAGAAATGACATTTTAAATATTTTTTTTACAAGTTAAATTCTCCATGGTGGCTCTCATGGTCTAGGGTCAGGTCACGAGTCTGGTCCAGCGACCTAAACCTCAAAATTAATATCAAACGACTTCTTTTTGTCTAATCAAAACAAATCAAACCTTTCCAGAATGACGCACGTTTCTTACCCACTTCAAGATTCTGGGCTAGCTCGTGTGGCAGGTGTTAATATTTGTAACATCGATCTGAATTGCACGTCAGTCTCTAACTCTTCCTCGTATTGAAAAATGTAAAAGGCTATATGAGATGATAACAATTTTTAGCTTATATCTTAGCAAAACCATTTAGCTATACAACTGTTAACTGCAGTTTATTTTTTAACTACATTTTTAGACAGTTTCAGCAATAATGCGTTGATAAGAAGGGGCATAGAATTTTAGATTTTCACAGTATCTTAAGAAATGTTTATTGTGCTGGAGATATTACGCTCCAAACAAAAATCGCATTTAATACAAACATACACACACACACATATATCTCGGAATAAAATAATTTTATTCTCTTGAAGGATCTTGATTAAGAGAAAATTCACAGCTTTGTGCTAAGTCTACTCTCACGCTATTAACATAGTCTTACTTTTTTGACATTTGTCTGCTAAAATTATATATACACACTCCAAACAAACAACTGACATTTTAGGTGTAAGTTTACTTTATTAGGCTTACGATTAGGAAGAATTAATTTCCTCTTTTTTGCGGAAAATGTTTTATTTCGACCAACTTATGTGAGATTTAGTACAACGATACTCTTTGCAGGTGCCAAACAGAGACATTGACAGTTTTTGTCTTTTGCTCAATTTTTTAGCAAGGAAAGCACAATTTGGGGTTTCGTGAACTATTACTTGAGATTTGATACAAAGACACATTTTTGCAAGTCCCAAGCAGTGATATAGACAGTTTTCGGTTTTTGTGTGTGTGTGTGTGTTATTCATGATTTTTCTGGTGTCACAATTGGACATGTTGGGATTGCGTGGCAGAGAGATGTTGCATACGCTCGCGAATGTAGGCCTCTTTAATTAATTTCTAACTGTATCTTAACAAGTTCTAAATCGTTACCAATTAAGATTTTGTCAGTGATTTCCAATTCTAATCCACGCTAGTGTTAATTCTCTGCTCTTAAACAATGAACTGAACCGCTGTCAAGATCAAAACAGACAAGATGAAAACAAAAAGGAAACTTACTCTCTTTCCTGTCTTTACTTCGTCGACTTCTGTTGGTGTGGTTCCAACTTCAACTTGTTCTTTCATTGTTGGGTTTCGGTTCGTAAAGTACTGATGAAACCCACTTCTAACACCACCTTGTTAGGTTCATGCTATTTTCGTACTTTGTTTTTCGTTCATATGGGACCTTTTATGGTTAAGGTTAAGGTGCTCGACTCGCAATCTGAGTGTCATGGATTCAAATACTTGTCACCTAACATGCCCGCCATTTCAGCCATGGAGGCTTAATAATGTGGCAAGCAATCCCACTATTTGTTGTTGAAAGAGTAGCCCAAGAGTTAGCAGTAGGTAGTTCTAACTAGCTGACTTCCCTATAGTCTATCATTGCTAAATTAGAAACGGCTAGCGCAGATAGCCCTCGTGTAGCTTTGCGCGAAATTCAAAACAAACCAAGCAAACCCTTCTTATGTCCATCAACTGTATTTAGGTTATACTTATTCCTATCAGGAATTGACTCAAACAGATGTAAACATAACAAATTGTTGTTTATTACTGATAAGCAATAAGATATAGACTTATTAGTAGGTTTTATTTTTTACTGCCACCACATTACTTTCATTTTTCACCTTTCTTGGTTAATTCGTCCTCTCTCACATTTTCAGTTTGATTGTTTTTTCAGCCGCAATACCGCGGCTGATAGAACGGCTCTGAGTTTTGTTTTGTTTTCAAGTACAAACTCTTAGCTCATCTCTCGATTGATTTGAGATCTAATTACAGTTTTGGACTCGGGAGGTCAAACCCTTTCGATTGATATATTTGACCACGCCCAAGGTCTCTTACATTAATTTACTCTAATCCTACCTAAAAGAATTTAAATTTGAAGGTAGCCTGGTAGAAATCCTGGTGAGTAATAAAACCGAATCGGGTTTACGCGCACCCCACGCTTGGTATTGATGGCGCACTAAAATATAGCTAATAAAATAGAAAAAAAAGGTCTCATAGATTAATTTACTCTAATCCTCCCTAAAAGAATTTCAAGTGCCGCGGCTATTGAGGTTTCCCTCTTCTTTATTTTCGTTGAACTCTCGAAACAGCTCCTTTTCTTTCTAATCTTGCACCTGTTTCTCGTATATTGGATTATAAAGTTTCATAAACATAGGGGGTGTTGTAGTCTTCATGCCGCTGAACTTAGAAAGGTAGCTACTCACTCCAATCATTTTATAATGACTTAGTATGCTGTAATCCCCTGATTATTTAGAGACTGGCCCAAGCCGGCCGCTTTCTCACCTCTCTCAACTCCAATTGATGTTCCTTACCTGTAACTTTATAACATTCGGTTAAAAATAGTTGCTCCCC
>NW_013666927.1:218759-224463 GCF_000517525.1 Limulus polyphemus
CCGACAGGATGAAACAATTCCAAGAGTTGGCGGTGGGTGGCGATGACTAGTTGCCTTCCCTCTCGTCTTACACTGCTAATTTAGGGACGGCTAGCGCATATATCCCTCGTGTAGCTTTGCGCGGAATTCGAAACAAACAAACAAAGACTGTCCGTAAACATTTTAACGACTCAATTTTGGGTCGCGACCAAAGGGTTAAGAAACGCTAGATTAAGGGTTAATTAACCCTATACAGTGTATCTGTGTGCTACGCTTAGTTGTGAAAACAAGAATAGAGATGAGCTTACGTTAGACAGGTGTATGTGTATCTTTTCTTTTTTCTCGAGATTTTCGTAGGTCATCAATTAATCTATTATTCGTAAAACGTGATACTTTTATTCCCTTATTTGTACTACTAAATCATATAATATTGCCAGTTTCAAGTATCACAATTAATGGACGCTTCCAGTTCACAAGGCCCTTTTTCAACTCCAGTACCCTGATAATTACGTAAACGAGGGAATGCGATTCGAAACCCATATTGTGATAATGAAATTTAACTCTGAAACATACAGAAATGTATTTGTGATACGGTTAGATACAAGCATATAAAGTTAGTCATTTTTCATTAAAACTGATATTTTTAAAGACAAACTTAATTTCTCTTGTAAAGTGAACATCGACACTATTTTATGTTACAGGGAAGCAACAAATATGAACATACTGGGTACCAAAAAGCTTGCTGAGTTGTGTCAGAAAATGTCTAATTTGGTTGTAAGTAATTGTTTTTTTTATCACACACTTAATATTGAATATACGAGTACACTATCGTTAAAAAGTTTGGAAACAGACAACGTTTTGGAGATGATGTAAACATTTATAACAATATTTATTAGCCCTAGAACCAGTAAAGACTAAATTATATAATTGACACGTACAAATGCACTTATAATCTATTTTTACGATAAGACTGGCTTGCTGGCTCGTAAGGGCTTCTGAATGACGAGTAAAAGTAATTCAAGTAAAAATAAAATAATAATTAATAATTGTTTTTTTAAATATATATAAATACTATTGTGTTATTTATCCTTACCATAATTCTGATTTGTAAACGGACTTGTATACAACTGATAATAATTGCGTATACAACTGGTAATAATTGCGTATACAACTGGTAATAATTACGTATACAACTGGTAATAATTACGTATACAACTGGTAATAATTACGTATACAACTGATAATAATTGCGAATACAACTGATAATAATTACGTATACAACTGGTAATAATTACGTATACAACTGATAATAATTACGTATACAACTGGTAATAATTACGTATACAACTGATAATAATTACGTATACAACTGATAATAATTGCGTATACAACTGATAATAATTACGTATACAACTGATAATCATTACGTATACAACTGGTAATAATTACGTATACAACTGATAATAATTGCGTATACAACTGATAATAATTACGTATACAACTGATAATAATTGCGTATACAACTGATAATAATTACGTATACAACTGGTAATAATTACGTATACAACTGATAATTACGTATACAACTGATAATAATTACGTATACAACTGATAATAATTACGTATACAACTGGTAATAATTACGTATACAACTGATAATAATTACGTATACAACTGATAATAATTACGTATACAACTGGTAATAATTACGTATACAACTGGTAATAATTACGTATACAACTGATAATAATTACAGTTCACCAACTTAGCTTATTCCACACCATAACAACTGATGTTTATGCAGTTTGATACAAATGACGAGTGTCATATTCCACCCAACCCGATTAGTACTGGTATTAGGCGAAAGGCCTCGTCGGCACTGAATATAACAGACATAGTGTGGTTCATATATTGTTATTCATTTTTCTTTACTTAAAATATTTACCTAAACATTAGTTTTTGTCAAATGACCAGAGTTAACTTTTATACCGTTATTATAAATTACAAAGATAACTGCCTAAAAAATCTATACAGCATTAAAATATAAACAAATCAGGGGAAATGTACGGAACCGTTGGTATGGTGTTCTACATAGATATACTGTACCTTCTGATTATAAATATATTGGCCAAGGTTTCATTCTCAAAGAGAATAATGATCATCAGCACACATCTAAGCCATGTCAAGGCTGTACAGAAGTTAAGAAACAAAGCGTGTTCTTCTAAACATGTTATGGCTACCACAGTCACCATGTTCTCACTTACTGAACGGCCCGACATGGCCAGGTGGTTAAGGCGCTCGACTCGCAATCTTAGGGTCGCGGGTTCGAATCCCCGTCCCACCAAACATGCTCGCCCTTTCAGCCGTGGGGGCGTTATATGTTACGGTCAATCCCACTATTCGTTGGTGAAAGAGTAGCCCAAGAGATGGTGGTGGGTGGTGATGACTAGTTGCCTTCCCTCTAGTCTTAGACTGCTAAATTAGGGACGGCTAGCGCAGATAGCCCTCGTGTAGCTTTGCGCGAAATACAAAAACAAACAAACAAACACTTACTGAACTCGTGTGGGATGTAACATGTTGCGATACACGATGTAACACAACTGTGGTATTACATTCATAAAGCCTGGATTACTCTAACACACGAATATTTTGGTAAACTGACTGATAGAGTGCTATGAATATGCAAATCTGCGTTAAGACCAAAATTGGTTGTTTTGATTAATGTAATGTGGATGTGAATATAATCAGATCATGAATCAGTTGTACAAGTTCAAATACATAAGTTGCTTTTTATTGTTATTATAACCAATAAGTTAACATTGAAAATATTTGTTTTAATTGTATCCGCAAATAATTGCCTGTTTCCAGACCTTTGAAAAATAGTGTATACAACATATATATAGTTAAACCTAAAACTACGGCCGAGTGGTTTTCACTTAATTTAACAAGTTCAAAACAAACATTTGTTTTTAATGTTGTCAGATAAAAAATTTGTTTTCACCGCATTTATTTTTGTACTTTTAATGAAGCATTTTATCAGATTACGGAAAAAAACCGAAGTTCTTAAATTGGTTTTGTCTCGTCAGATTGACGTTTTACTAATGTTTGTTTTATTCTAGATGATAGTTTAGCTTGAGTTTTCTACCAGGCTACAATTAGTACTGTTTAAAAAAACGCGGGAAATTGTACCACGTAAAATATTGTCGAGTATAGTTGAGCTCATTCTTTAGTTTTATCGGAATTATTCGGTAAAGCGTTTTTTTTTTTTGTTTTGTTTTTCAGTGTTCAAGTGTAATTGTAGGTTTTGATTGATAATGTCTAACGTCAAGTGTCATCTTAGTTCACTGTGCCTTTATGTTGTATCTTTGTTCAGTGTGCTTTCGTGTTCTATCATTGTTCATTCTGTTTTTATGTTGCATCTCGGTATGCACTCTTGTTAGATCTTGGTTCATTGTTTCTCCATTTTGTATCTTGGTTCACTGTTTCTTCATGTTGTATCTTTGTTCCCTACTCTTTTACCAACGAATAGTGGGATTGACCGTCACATTATAACGCCCCCACGGCTGAAAGTGCGAGCATGTTTGGTGTGACGGGGATTCGAACCCGCGACCCTCAGATTGCAAGTCCTGTGCCCTAAACCACCTGGCCATGCCGGGCCATTCAAAATTGTAACCTAAAAATATTTTCGGTGCTTTGCATGTATCTCAAAATGGAGAAAACCTTAATCATATAATAAGTAGAAATGTTAAATATTCTTTCAAATAAAATCGTGACTGTTTTACTTTTTCTCATTGATGGGGGTTTTCATATGCTATCTTATAATTAGGCGAGATAGGTGTGTCTTTACCAGCGTATATTTCAACATTTCTTGAACACTTACCAACTTCAATATGATAACGGTTCTTCTGTACAAAAAAAAGTAAATAGTAAGGCATACTTATTATACAATAAACTAGAAACACTATTAAAATTACGTCCAATAGGTGGTGCTTGTTTTCCTAAACACCTGATTTTGTTGAAGTTAGTGAAATTTGAAAAAGCCTCGCATAAATATAATATAAATAAACATATATCGAGAGTATATTCAGTTAGAAAGGTTTCCTTTTTGTTTCTTTAAGAATTTCGTGCAAAACTACACAGAGGCTACCAATCTATATTAGTTTCCGATAGACCAGCTAATACAAACTCTTCGATTACTATCATCTGATCGAATAGTGAGGTTTGGCAGTCACTCTTATAGCGCACCCACGGACCCGAAGTGTGGACTGCAAGTTTATGCTCACGAACCATGAATTCTCGGGTTCGTAGTCAGTCACGTCCGGTCCAGCTGCAAAATTTAAAAATGGAATAGACTATTCATGCAGAGTTAAGTTTTTCTCCCACAGGTTTTCATCTTAATATTTTACCTCAACGGTTCATCAAACCGGACTGTAGCTGCAGAATGGAAGACAATAGACACATTCTCTATCAACGTCGCTCGATCGGAATTGTTGATCCCCAGGCCTGGTAGGGTGATGTCCCCAGCAATGGGGACAACCTTTTTAGTCACATAAGGCTGTTGTTTTTTCAAATGATTGAATAGCTAAAAAGAGGAAAGACAGAATTGTGAATCAAGTATAACAACAGTTTTCAAAGATTTACAAATGTTGTTCAGTTGTACGTCGTAAATTACTTGTTTATTTTATTCACAACGTTTCGCCAGGTACGTACAACTGAAAAAAAAAAAAACTTGTGTGAATTTTAAAAACTCTTTCTAACAGTTAAGTTTTCAAAGAGTCAAAAATGGCGTTTGTTATTTATGAATAGTCTTATTGTAAAATTAAACAATAAGTTTATAAGAGTTTGGGAAATAGTTCCGATAAACTATTTTGGAACTATTATTTCATTTAATCTCCCTAAATATATCACAAAGTATTTTTTCTTATAAGTAAAAACGTACCAAATTTATTATTGCCAATAATTAAACAGGTGATAAGATTTCTCCTAAAGTGAAAATCTTCAGTTTTTCTAATATTCAGAAAACTTCTCTGTAAGGTCAGATTTCAAATAGTAAGCAAAAGTAGAAAAGAAGGGAAGCAAAAATCAATATATAGGTTTAAGGCATGTTAGCCTAAAACAACATAAAATAAAATCCATTAATATCTATGATATTCACCTACAAGATAAACAGTTTAAGTAAAGGAATTTCTTGTTTTGTTCTTACGTTTTTCGTGAAACAAACCCTAATTCTGTATATACGCATAACGGAAAATATTATCATTATTTGTACTTCGAGTTAAAAGCGTTAACAAATAAACTGTGGTTGAATAAATAAACATTAAGTCCGGGCACACTGTAACAACAGCTGAAATCTGCACCGAATAAAAATATTATTCTGAGGACCTTACCTCTGAATGGAAAATTTCTTCTAAACGTTGCCCCACTTGCTTCCCCTTTTTTGGTCTTAACAGTATGTAGATATTCTCGATGCCAGGGCAGGAT
Source organism: Limulus polyphemus (assembly GCF_000517525.1). Lineage (NCBI taxonomy): Eukaryota > Metazoa > Arthropoda > Merostomata > Xiphosura > Limulidae > Limulus > Limulus polyphemus. The sequence continues at coordinate 224,220 of NW_013666927.1, forward strand.
CGAAGTAGTTTCTCAACAAGAACCTGAGAAAGTTCGTACAAAACACATACTTAACATCACTAATTATTTCCGTAAGAAATCAGAAAACTGGTTAGTTTAAAGACAAAAATTATGTGTAATTTTGTCTTTCTTTATATCAGAAAGTTATAGAGTTATAATAGAGTTATTATTATGTTTATTTATTTGTTTTTTGAATTTCGCGCAAAGCTACACGAGGGCTATCTGCGCTAGCCGTCCCTAATTT
>NW_013666927.1:225116-228566 GCF_000517525.1 Limulus polyphemus
TCTTTGTTTATTGTTTCATCCTGTCGGATCTTGGTTCAGTGTTCACATCTGCCGGTTTTTGTTTTATTGTGTCTTCACGTTGTATCTTTGTTTATTGTTTCATCCTGTCGGATCTTGGTTCAGTGTTCACATCTGCCAGTTTTTCTTTTATTGTGTCTTCATGTTGGATCTTTGTTTATTGTTTCATTCTGTCGGATCTTGGTTCAGTGTTCACATCTGCCGGTTTTTGTTTTATTGTGTCTTCATGTTGGATCTTTGTTTATTGTTTCATTCTGTCGGATCTTGTTTCAGTGTTCATATCATGCCGGTTTTTGTTTTGTTCTGTCTTCATGTTGTATCTTTGTTCATTGTTTCATTCTGTCGGATCTTGTTTCAGTGTTCATATCATGCCGGTTCTTGGTTTAATATTCTTGGCTCAGTGTGTATCCATGAAAGATTATAGTTTGTTATTTGTTCGTGTTAGTTATTTTCTCACATAAAGTGTCACATTTTGAATACAATTGTAATGTCAAAAGTTAGTAATGTTTATGACTATATATTTTAAGGCCTTAGTTCACGTGTCTACTGCTTATTGTCATTGTGACCGTAAAGAAATTGACGAAGTAATTTACCCTCCACCCGTCGATCCTGAGAAGTTCTTGGAAGCAGTGGAGTAAGTACTTATCACGTACTAAAAATCCTTTACAGATCAATATAGTTCAGCACACTCAGAAATTATCATCATTCTCCCAGAGAAGTGAGCTCGTAATGATTCGTCCGAACAGCGCTTATTAAAAAAGTTCCAGTGTACTTGGGATCAAAAATGCATGTGGATGATTATCTATAAGTAGTAACAAACATTGTGAAAAATACTTAAACTAAAGATTGTTTAAAGTTTATAGAAAATAATATTCCTTATTTAAGGCTGACTTTATGTAAGGATGCTTGGTACAGAGCTACAATATCAATAATGATATATTGTATTATTCCTATCAGTGTTTAACTCCTGAAAGGTTGGGTAATAAACTTGGAACAAACAATGGTTATTATATATTTGAATGATAAATTGTCTGCTATAGAGATTAACCTCGCTGTGTGAAGGTTATATCATGCCCAAGTGAATATGTTTTTAAGTCATAACGAACTATCTAAGTTCTGAGCTTATGTTGTGTTCTTCGTGAAAAAAGCTACTTTCATTTTATTAGGTCGTCAAAAAATTAATGTCGCTTTTTTAGATGCAAAAACCCGAACAACTTATATATCAAAATAAAACATTTATTAAATGAAATAGTCTCCATTCTTATCAATGCTGCTTTTCCATCTTACAATCAGGTTGTTAATGCCCTAATTAAAGAAATCACTCGGATTTGAAGCAAAAAAAAACATATCGATGTCCTCTTTAACATCTTCCACATTTGCATACGTTTTCCCATTAAGATGATGTTGCAGCGAACGAAAAAGATGGTAATCTGATGGTACCATATCTGGAGAATATGGTGGGTGGGGAGAATTTCCCAACCCAACTCCATAATCTTGTGTTACGTCAAACGTGCCACATGTGAACGTGCATTGTCGTGGAGAAGAACAACTTTCCGATTGACGAGTGAAGGGCGTTTTTGATGAAGGGCTTGATTTAAACGTCCCAGTTGCTGACTATAGATCTCTGCATTGACAGTTCGCTGTAGATTGAAGAGTTCGAAATGAATACACCTTTGATGTCCCACCAAAGGCAAAGCACCACTTTCTGCGGATGGAGTCCAGGTTTTGGGGTCGTGACAATTCTGCCCAAAAAGGAAAATCACATCTCAGTTACGATAAATTATATATGTATTATTAATATTTACAAATAAATTATGAAATGTGAATCTCTACTAGTTACAATTGTAATGAAGTTTTTACCCACTTGCTATAAACTGCTAAGCCTTGTCAAATTTTTCACGTGGAGGATGTAATACAAAATATATGCATTTTGAAATAAAAATTTTATAAATTACTTTATCAATACCACAGAATCCCACTATAACTTATTAGGCTTAGTAACTGAGATGTGTTTGGGTCTAAAAAAATATAATATGGGAAAACTCCATAAAGAAGGTGTTTTGGTGCCTCACGAACTCTCTGATGATCATCGTTTCTAATGTGTGAACGTTGCTTTGTCTCTTCTGTTGCGTAATACGCGTGAAAATTTTACAAAATACTACTGCACTAGTAGTACAAACTACGACAAATGTACTTTATAAGAGCCAGTTTTTTATGGTGTTGGATATGTTAACATGAGCTGCAACTTCTGTGGTACTATTGTCAGTCAGACACGATTGAAAGGTCAATAAAACCAAAATAATAGATATAAATGGATGTATAGTATTAGGAGATTTTAGCTATTTAGAATAAACATTTGAGATTTCTTGTTACCAATAGCATTCATTCTAGAATGAAAAAAAGGTAATATAAATTTATTTCATAATTTTTTTACAGTGGTTAAAAAGTTGGTCAAATTGACTAACCTTGTATAGAGTCTAGGTAGAGAAAATAATAGATAAATAAAAAAGTTTTTCTAATACAAATGTTTGAAACTTGTTTAGGAGATTACATGAATGAAGCATGAGAATATTCAGATAAACAAAGGTATTTAAGCTTAAAATCAAAATTACTTTGAATGTTGGATAGTCAACATTCCAAAAGAAAATAACCAATCTTTAATTAGAAAATCTTAATACATGACTTAAAAAACCTGATATTTTGTGTACAGAAGGCTTATAATGTTTACTGGTAATCTGTAAAATTTTGTGAACATACGTATACATCATCAAAAATGATAGTATTACCACCGTCATTAATAATTTGGTGGTTGCAGGCTGGGGTGTAATTCACCCAGCTCGTAGTCATAGAGTTAACATATTGATTTAAAACTTGGCGATGTTAAGCTCACTAAATGTTTGTGGAAAATGGATGCTGTTAAGTAATCCGAGTTAGTCTGTGTTAAGTATTCTGTGAACATTTTTCTGTTTCTGAAATTATTATGTTGCTGCAAACTGGATAATAAGAAATGATCTAGTAAGTTCTCGTAAAGTGTAATCACTAATTATTCACTTGGAACTTTAATAAAGACATTTAATAAACTTATTATGTAGATTTAACCACACATAAAGTGTAAACACTAATTATTCACTTGGAATATTAATAAAGACATTTAATAAACTGATTATGTAGATTTAACCACACATAAAGTGTAATCACTAATTATTCACTTGGAACATTAATAAAGACATTTAATAAACTGATTATGTAGATTTAACCACACATAAAGTGTAAGCACTAATTATTCACTTGGAACAGTTAATAAAGACATTTAATAAACTGATTATGTAGATTTAACCACACATAAAGTGTAGCACTAATTATTCACTTGGAACATTAATAAAGACATTTAATAAACTGATTATGTAGATTTAACCACACATAAAGTGTAGC
>NW_013666927.1:229439-232593 GCF_000517525.1 Limulus polyphemus
TTCGTTTAACTATTATACGTGATGTTAATGAAAGTGTTCCAAAAACGCGACATTAATTTCTTTGAAGACATAATATCCCAAGATCTATGTTCCATAATAATAATAAAAAAGACTAGCTTACTGGTTCGCTAGTTCTTCTGAATGACAAGTAAAGGTAATTCGAAGTAAAATAGATAAATAATGTGATGTTAATAAGAATCATAAAACTAGTTTTTTTAATATAATTGATAACACTACACTTCATCTAGTTCACACCGAAACAGTTGTTATTAAACTAATTAGTGATGTAAATAGCGTCTCAACCACTACTGTGTCTGTTGTATCCCAGCCGGCCTAATGAGCCCTGGTATTGGGCGAAAGTCCTCGTCGGCACAGGATATAACAGATTAAGGCGCTCGACTCGCAATCTGAGGGTCGCGGGTTCGAATCCCCGTCCCACCATACATGCTCGCCCTTTTAGCCGTGGGGGCGTTATAATGTAACGGTCAATCCCACTATTCGTTGGTAAAAGAGTAGCCCAAGAGTTGGCGGTGGGTGGTGATGACTAGCTGCCTTCCATCTAGTTTTACACTGCTAAATTGGGGACGGCTAACGCAGATAGCCCTCGTGTAGCTTTGCGCGAAATTCGAAACAAACAATACTTTATATAAGTTGTGAACTATTTAAGATTACACATGCAAAATAGTTTCGATTTAAAAGCATAACGTAACAGTACGTTGTATAGTGTCCCAGCTGTGTGTAAATAATCTAATTACACTTTTCAGGAAGTTATACAAGCTCAAACAGTAGATTGCACAGATTCTTTAGGCAGGTTTACCGACCATATATGATAATTATAGCAAAATAAAGATAGAATGGCATGAAGTATTAAACTTAACTGTTGTGTAATTCACCCAACAAACTCTCTTTAACACATGAGAATGTTCGCATAATTATATATATATAACATAAGTTTAGCAAATAGAAATATAACTGAGGTCATCATGCTTTGTTGCAATGATTAAAACCCACACTGAGCTCTAAATGTCCAATGGGACAGCGGTAAGTCTATTACTTACAACGCTAAAATCCGGTGTTTGATTCCCCGCAGTGGACGCAGCAGTCAGCCCGATGTGGCTTTGCTCTGGAAACAAAAAATAAATAAATAAATAGCCCCCTTACTTCGAAAAAAAAAGAATATGTGAAACTTCTAACATTGTAATATTTTTCTTCCTGTGATGTGAAGTTATTTGGGTTTTATCAAATTTTACAATCTTATTTCATTATTTTGGAAACATCGTCTACGAGCTACAGTAGAATTACATGGTTCTTTGTTTTTGTAAAGCTAAATCAGTAAAATGAAAACGCGAGAGCGAGCACACTGGTTTCGTTGCTGTAATAGATGGTTAGTTTTTGGAATGAAAATTTCCAGAATTATAGAAAATATTCTGCGACAGTTTCGAAGAGCAAAGGAGATTGGATGAGAGAAATAGAAAATTACAGTAGCGTAAAGTCCACATTTATCATATGTGATATTTAGAATGAAACTTATGAATTATTATTCCCCTCCCCCCTTATAAAAAAAAAAACTGGAATGTCTGTAGAGGTTTTATTTAACCCATTATTTGTCACTTCCTATTTTGGGAGTAATTTACAGTTACTAAAAGAAAAGAATATTAAAAACATCGATTTTAAAACTACCAGTGTTCTAATGAATCATATCGTATATTGTTTTACTTTTTCTCATAGGTGGATGGATGATCAAATGTTGGAGGCATTGACATTGAAAATACTGAAAGATCGACCAAACACATACACTTTCACCAAGGTCTTAGCTGAGAATTACCTGGTTGAACAGTGCCATAACTTACCCGTGGTCATTGTCCGGCCTTCAATAGTGACCGGAACGTGGAGAGAACCATTACTTGTGAGTTCTTAGATGAACTTGATTTAGCTATAAAAAATACAAAGATTAACCCACAATTATCGATAAAATTTTATATCGTTCTTTATTGGTGGAGGCGACATATTGCGTCATTTGAGTACATTTATGTCTTTGTCTGTATCAACACTGGGGACCCACGCAGCACTCAGTGGATTGATGGTATTGCTATTAACATTTTTTATTTGCGTGTGTGTGTGTGTATGACTCGTATGTTATTTAGGACCTTGTAACAATCAAATTCATGGATCAACCAGCTTGATGCAGATTTTTTTTTTTAAAGATGTCGGTATCGGTAATTCTAGAATTAAAAACTAGCATAGCTCTCGCTTGAGTTATATGACGAGGAAACTAAAATGCTTGTTAGTTTACCTTATCCAAATATTTGTGTGTTTTTTTTTATTAACACGTTCTGAAAGGAGTTGCACATTTTTCTTTATTTACAATTTATGTTTTAACACGACCAAGTGACAGATTATGTAAACATTTACCATTGTTGAATTTGGGTACGTTGTGAACTTCAGTTTCTTGTAGTTATAAAAAGCCCCCCAGTGGCACAGCGGTGTGTCAGCGGACTTACAACGCTAGAAACTGGGTTTCGATACCCGTGGTGGGCAGAGCACAGATAGCCCATTGCGTAGCTTTGTGCTTAATTCCAAACAAAAAAAAAGTTATAACAGATTTTATCATTTGCCCTATGTACTTCTTATTTTCGATGCTAGACTTTTACTTAACAAACAAAAGTTCACATGTTAGCACTGTATTTCAGTCTAATTGTTTTATTGGTACATAAACACGTAATTAAAAAGAAATGTATGGTTTTACCGCATTCAACATAAAGTAGATTCTCTTCCACTCGGTTGTCTTGAAGCAATTATTTCTGGTATTGTTTTTGGTTAATCTAATGTAGACATCTAAAGACGTCTAAATCGGCCCCCAGTGGCACAGCGGTATGTCTGCGGACTTCCAACGATAGAATCCGGGTTTCGATACCCGTGGTGGGCAGAGCACAGATAGCCCATTGTGTAGCTTTGTGCTTAATTACAAACAAACATCTAAATCGCATTTAACTGCAAGTGAATAATAGTGAATTCCAATTCGATGACGAGGAACCCACTTTGAGAACTAATAATGGTTGGAGACGGCTTGAATGGGTAATGAAGAAAAACTTTAATATAAGTTTAACATAACAGCAAATGTACAACGTTTCGACAAGGTTTTGTACCTGATTAT
>NW_013666927.1:232772-233729 GCF_000517525.1 Limulus polyphemus
AAACTTATATTAAAGTTTTTCTTCATTACCCATTCAAGCCGTCTCCAACCATTATTAATAGCGAATTCCGTTAGTACATTGAAAGGTCGAAGCAAATATAGTGATTACAAAAGGAATTCACTTTGAAATTTAGTAATTTGTTCCCAAGTAGAAGAAACTACACATTTGTGTGTATTTATAACATGTTAAATGGATATTTTTTCACACTTTGTTTTATTTATTCCTTGATTTACATGCGCATTATTATTTTATTTTATAAAAATATTGATCATGGTGGTATTTTTGACTTGAATATTATATAATTAGGGGTGGACAGACAATTTCAACGGACCGACTGGAATGATGGTTGCTGTAAGTATTTAAGATAAATATTAACCTGTCAGATGTTAACTGTTTATATATATATATATGTATATATTTCTGAATTTTAATAAGGAACATTTAGTTTTTATTCGGAGTGCGTGTAGGTATGATATATCCAGGATTTTTTTAACATTCACATATTTTGAATTATTAGTTTCCTTGGGCTACTAGTAGATGAATGATTTCTTATACTTATAGATATTTTCATTCTTAATCTGCCTTGAGATTAATTGTCCTAGTGTATCTTTCACATATAAATATCGATATATCTAACTTGTATTTTCTTTGCTAATACCCCCCCCCCCCAGTGGCACAGCGGTATGTCTGCGGACTTCCAACGCTCGAATCCGGGTTTCGATACCTGTGGTGAGCAGAGCACAGATAGCCCATTGTGTAGCTTTGTGCTTAATTACTAACAATATTTGCTAATAAACTCCCCAAATTTACAGGAAGTATTCTGATTCGTCAGGTGTCACACGGCTTCACATTTGACTATTTGAAACATTTTATTGATTTTATTTTTATTAGAATTAAGAATATCGGTTAATTTTTGAACAATTTCGTCTCACTTGCCGAAATAGTAATTATCTGAAA
>NW_013666927.1:233750-234463 GCF_000517525.1 Limulus polyphemus
GGAAGTATTCTGATTCGTCAGGTGTCACATAGCTTCACCTTTTGACTATTTGAAACATTTTATTGATTTTTTTTTATTAGAATTAAGAATATAGGTTAATTTTTGAACAATTTCGTCTCACTTGCCGAAATAGTAATTATCTGAAAAGTAAATAATTAAACATAATTCATATGGCATTTCCCAGATAGGGAAACATCTTTAGTCAATTTGTGACATTTGCTAAATATTAGACGATGTTACTTGCCCAAGGATAACTCTGAGTAGAGAAATGTTTGTTTATTTCAGCGCAAAGTCACACAATGGGCTTGCCACCCAGTAGCACAGCGATATGTCTGCGGAATTAGAACGCTAGAATCCGGTTCTTAGATACCCGTGGTGGGCAGAGCACGGATAGCCCATTGTGTAGCTTTGTGCTTCATTACAAACAAACAAAGCTATCCGCACTTTGTCTACCGTAGAGAATCTAACTCCGGGTTTTGGCGTTTTAAGACCGTAAACCTATGCTGACCTACCAAGAGATGGGTGAAGAAAGGATTAGTAGCGTAGATCTTGCCTGTTTAATCACCAGTATAAAATATATCAGAATTATTTCTCATTTTAATGTAATTATCAATTGCTAAAAAGTATTGACATAATTTTTCCAGTATTTTGAAAATTTATAATATTAAGAAACCTATTGCTTTAAAAACAATATTTTAACGAATTATATTTTC
>NW_013666927.1:234948-239809 GCF_000517525.1 Limulus polyphemus
TACTCATATACTGTTTTATATGAATTGCTGGCAAGATAATAGTAACATACCACAATTACCCGCCAATCACAACGATACATTGGTTATTGACAGTTCACAGAGCTGAACAGATACGAATCTAATTAAATCTAGATTCAACATTACTGCTGAGTTGGATGTCACTAAAAAGGCATTTAGAGGAGCTTAATTAGTGAGCTCTACAGTCAGTGACACCACTAATAACACCCTAAGTATCAGACTAAATAAGTAGTGAAGATCGGGTGTTTGGTTAATATATTTCTTTTGAAAAAGGGGAAATAAAGTTGGTTAGCTTTTGCCTTATTTTGCAGTAAAGAAATAATTTGAGAAATACAGATTTATGCAGATCTTGTTCAGGCATGCGTATGTGACACAAAACAGTGACAGAACTTTGCACGTTACATTTAAATACTTTAGTGTTTACATGGTTCTTTATTGAGGTTTTGCACGTGACGTCACGAGCTGGGAAATCCCCGAGGGTTAGCCATTGTCGACTTCAAGCTACCGCGTGTTTACCCCAGGCTTAGCAGTGTGAATATAACTTTACTCATCTTAGATGAGTTGATGTCTTGGCTTCCTCCGGTACCATCATGGTAATTGCTTTTTGTGCTGTTGGATGTAGCAATAGACAGGAACAAAAGCCCGGTCTTCCTTTCTATCGTTTTCCAAAAGACAAAAAGCGAGAAAATCGACGGATTTCAGCTGTCAATCGGAAAGACTGGGAACCATCAGACTACAACCGTCTGTGTAGTGAACATTTTATAGTAGGTATGAATGTTTATTTTTCAATAGCATAAAAATAAATATCAGATAAATGTATCCTTTTATACTATGGGGTAAAAATGTAAATGACCATCCAGCCCCAAAGCCAGGTAAAAGTTTTGATAATATGACAGTATAGGCCTGCATTATCGCCCAACATGACACACAAAACACAACAAACAAACTTGTCAGAAGTTTTGCCTCTGCCTTGTGCCTCGGATCAAACATAGATTAGAAGTTCCATGGTCATTTCAGTATGATATTTGAGTAATATTTTGATATATACTTAGATCTGACATGCAATAAACGTTATCACTCCATTTTTAGCAGCATTTAAATGACATTTCAATGTTAGAATTTTCCTGAAAGTCTGAAAATTTTACCATGTGGGCCAAATAGATAAAAAATAGTTTCACTTTAATTCAGTTCTTCATGAATAATTTATTTTTGCATCATAATATTAATAGTCTCAGACAGGCTGCCGACACATATAATTATGTTGATTAAATATCCAGGTGCCAAGAGTGATCACCCACTCTCCCCCTGACTATATTCCTGCTGTGTTTTCTCGCATCAAGTCACACCAGAAGAGATGAGCAGCGAATAATATTGTTGTGTCAGCGAGGTCACGTGATTAGTATCACGCCAAGTCCTTCTCGAACCTTCGTGAATTGTCGGGAGATTACTAGATATAGTGTAGTCTTGTATATATAAGACCGGCCAAGAAGTGACGGCAACAATGTGTGTAATTGAACTGCAGTCAGAGGTAATGAGTAATATTGTTGGCCACGTGAGACGTGAGTTATAGCGTTGTTATAGAGCGACTGTTGAAATTAAGTGTATCGTAAAGTTGTATTCGGAAAGAATAAACCAGTTTTATTTAAGGAAGGACTTGTGTCGCTAAAGTTTCGTCGGAACGAATTTACGGAAAATTAATTAACAAACGAAGATGTAACAATATGGTCAAGTTTCATACACGCCAGACAATGAAAAAAAAAGGAAGTTGTAAGGGGTGAATTGTGGAAACGATGCGGCTACGCTTCTCGTGACGTCAGAAAATAATTTTCTTTGCAAGCCGGCTAGCTTCAGTTTCTACGAGTATCGCTGTCGATGTTCTCCCTGCAGATGTTTAACATCCTCAGATATTGTTAGTGACGAAGTATCTGACATTATTTATTGCACTTTAAACTCTGCTGAGTTTATCCCACACGTGGTATATCAGGGTACTATAGACTCTAGCGAGACGTCCAATATGGTGGACAATCATGCATCACGTGATTTTGGTCACATGTCTGCAAAACCTCAATAGAACAAATGCTTGAATGTTTGCTTTGCTATTTTCCCCGAGACAAATTGAACCCTGAATTCTAACGTTATAAGCCTTCAAGCTTACCGTTGAATCATCGAGGGGGATAACTCAAGTATATCATGGATATATTATTCATGCTTGTACTCCATATATGCACTTTAATAGAATAAGTTAACGTTATCATATAGAAATCAAATAAGTTATTTTAAAGATTTCCTGCTTTAGGTCAGAATCTCACCCGAGTGTTTCATTTTTATCCTATAATATATAGGTATAAAAAATAGCTATATGTTTTTATGATTCTTTTCTAAGTTATCTATTAACAAAATAAAGTTTTTATACAAAACTCTAATAATACTTAAGCAGTATGAAGCCTTTGTTCTTAGTCTTACATTTTCCCCACAAATGTAATTCGTTAAATAAATTCTCTAAAATCAAAGTAAAAAGTGTAGCAATTTAATTTAAAATGACATAGATGTTCAATTTGAATACTTAGGCCTCTATGTAAAATGCCAGACTAACTAAAATAACACACTATATCGTATAGAACTCTTTTATCTACTGTTTGATACCTATCACTTCGTATGCTACAACCTATTACTTTTGAGTGGGCTATATTGTAAGATTCTGTGGTCTATTCTGCATAGGAACGAAAAAGCCACATATTATCAAACTCTATAAATAACTTACCTGAAAATTTGAAATATACTTAATTTTATCAAATTATTGGACTTGTACTAATACTTCCTTATGCACATGATAAAACAACTCTGATTAATTGCATTTCTTTAAGTGAGGAAGGTGGAAATTAACGATCAGTTTTGAGATGTGGTTTTTGGTGGCGCCATCTCGAGAGTATTTTCTGATACTCTATATTTACCTGACTTGTACTAATACTTCCTTATGCACATGATAAAACAACTCTGATTAATTGCATTTCTTTAAGTGAGGAAGGTGGAAATTAACGATCAGTTTTGAGATGTGGTTTTTGGTGGCGCCATCTCGAGAGTATTTTCTGATACTCTACATTTTTCTATAAGCTACCATGTCTCGTATGAAATAGTGATTTTGTTTAATATTACTGTAGCATAAATGATAGAATCAGATATGTTGACACTTTGCAAAACTTTGAAAGTTTAAGTACCATTTAACAGATAGATGGGCATCAAAATGTTGAGTTGTAGCCTGAGAAAACACCATTAAAATTAATAACATATAATATTCTTCTTCTTAGTTCCTGTCGTTCCTAGTGGAACATAGGGCTACAACAACACTTCGCCGACGGAAGTGTTGGTGCAGTTTTCTTTTTATGGAGCGGAGTTGCTAGGTCCTCTTATATAATCCTGGACTTGGGACCAGGCAATGGTGGTAGCATCCCTGTCGGGGAACGAACCCAATACCTTAGAAATCCAACGCGCTATTCACTGCGCTATAGGGACACGTAACATATAATAAAGAATATATATTTTATATAAGATTATTATAATTTTTGTCTTGAACTTCTTTGCACTGGACAGATCCTTGAGTGTTCCTGTATACAACTGTACTTCAGGCCCTGTTAATAAGATAACCTGGGCTGAATGGAATACAACGGTAATTGATCTGCTAATTCAAAATCCAAGTTGCCATGTGGTCCGCTACCCATCTGGGACGTTTCGGACAAGCCAGTTTTTGAACAAGATTTGGAGGATATTAGACCATTACATACCTGCATATCTGTTTGATTTTGTAGGTTTGCTTATTGGCCGGAAACGGCGGTAAGTATTGAAAAACAGATTGATGTGTTTTACCATGTAAACTCTTTATCGTTTAACTTGTTCATCATTACTCGCAAGGAAAGAAGTTATCATGTAGAAATCTCTGTTAATTAATTAGAAGTACTGTAGTCAAACTATAGAAAAGTTTCCTAACATGTTTGATGTTATGTATGGTGAAGATAGACAAAAGTGTTTTAAAGAGGTAGAACCTAATATTATCCACTATGGTTATGAAAAATTAACTTAACGTTCTAGAATTTCTGCTAAATAAGAAATCATTACTTAATAATGTATATTAAGAAACACCCAAGTCTTTTCATCCCCGAAACATTCTCAGCTCAAAGTATAAATAGAAATAAGTTCATAATTAGTAGTACATATCCAAATATATTGTAAATTGACATATTATTTCATTTGTACCTAAGCTAATATAACATGAGCTTTTATTTCTAAAAGATATTTTTGAAAATGTCAGTTTGTTGATTTTCTTTCACTTACCTTTCGTCCGCAGAGAGAGAATAATGAAAATCCAGAATTTTTAGAGCATATGGCTGTAAGGCCTATATCGATATCTGTTGTTTGTTTTTTAAAGATAACGTAAAGTAAAATCAAACAAATCAATGTACAACTGGATAAATACGTATACATAAACAGTCCATAAAAACATTGTGCACTTATGAATAAAAACAATATAGGGTTAGTTTGACTTGGGCCTACTTTATGTGCATATGGCTGTAAGGCCTATATCGATATCTGTTGTTTGTTTACTAACGATAACGTAAAGTAAAATCAAACAAATCAATGTACAACTGGATAAATACGTATTGTTACGACATCGGGGGTCACGTGACGCTAGTATCACGCCACAAGCTTCTCGAACGTTCACGTCCCTTCCTGAAATATCGGGAGCTTACTAGATCTCGGTATTCTTTTATATATAAGACGGTCACAACGTGACGGGGAGGTAATGAGTAATTGAACTGCGGACAGAGAGAGAATATTGTTGGGCACGTGA